>NC_086446.1:666212057-666369557 GCF_028390025.1 Pseudophryne corroboree
TCACACAGCTTATAATTGTGGGGGAGACTGGGGAGCACTACTGCAGTGCCAGTTATAGGTTATAGCAGGAGCCAGGAGTACATAATATAATCCGTTCTCTGCCTGAAAAAAGCGATACACAGCACACAGTGATTCAGTCACATACCATATCTGTGTGCACTGCTCAGGCTCAGGCCAGTGTGCTGCATCATCTATTATCTATATATAATATTATATATATCTGTCTGACTGCTCAGCTCACACAGCTTATAATTGTGGGGGAGACTGGGGAGCACTACTGCAGTGCCAGTTATAGGTTATAGCAGGAGCCAGGAGTACATAATATATTATATAGTGAGTGACCACCAGACACACAGTGCAGTTTATTTAATATATCCGTTCTCTGCCTGAAAAAAGCGATACACACAGTGACTCAGTCAGTCACATACCATATCTGTGTGCACTGCTCAGGCTCAGGCCAGTGTGCTGCATCATCTATATATATTATATATCTGTCTGACTGCTCAGCTCACACAGCTTATAATTGTGGGGGAGACTGGGGAGCACTACTGCAGTGCCAGTTATAGGTTATAGCAGGAGCCAGGAGTACATAATATTATATTAAAATTAAACAGTGCACACTTTTGCTGCAGGAGTGCCACTGCCAGTGTGACTAGTGACCAGTGACCTGACCACCAGTATATAATATTAGTAGTATACTATCTCTTTATCAACCAGTCTATATTAGCAGCAGACACAGTACAGTGCGGTAGTTCACGGCTGTGGCTACCTCTGTGTCGGCACTCGGCAGCCCGTCCATAATTGTATATACCACCTAACCGTGGTTTTTTTTTCTTTCTTTATACATACATACTAGTTACGAGTATACTATCTCTTTATCAACCAGTCTATATATTAGCAGCAGACACAGTACAGTGCGGTAGTTCACGGCTGTGGCTACCTCTGTGTCGGCACTCGGCAGCCCGTCCATAATTGTATATACCACCTAACCGTGGTTTTTTTCCTTTCTTTATACATACATACTAGTTACGAGTATACTATCTCTTTATCAACCAGTCTATATATTAGCAGCAGACACAGTACAGTGCGGTAGTTCACGGCTGTGGCTACCTCTGTGTCGGCACTCGGCAGCCCGTCCATAATTGTATATACCACCTAACCGTGGTTTTTTTTTCTTTCTTTATACATACATACTAGTTACGAGTATACTATCTCTTTATCAACCAGTCTATATATTAGCAGCAGACACAGTACAGTGCGGTAGTTCACGGCTGTGGCTACCTCTGTGTCGGCACTCGGCAGCCCGTCCATAATTGTATATACCACCTAACCGTGGTTTTTTTTTCTTTCTTTATACATACATACTAGTTACGAGTATACTATCTCTTTATCAACCAGTCTATATATTAGCAGCAGACACAGTACAGTGCGGTAGTTCACGGCTGTGGCTACCTCTGTGTCGGCACTCGGCAGCCCGTCCATAATTGTATATACCACCTAACCGTGGTTTTTTTTTCTTTCTTTATACATACATACTAGTTACGAGTATACTATCTCTTTATCAACCAGTCTATATTAGCAGCAGACACAGTACAGTGCGGTAGTTCACGGCTGTGGCTACCTCTGTGTCGGCACTCGGCAGCCCGTCCATAATTGTATACTAGTATCCAATCCATCCATCTCCATTGTTTACCTGAGGTGCCTTTTAGTTGTGCCTATTAAAATATGGAGAACAAAAATGTTGAGGTTCCAAAATTAGGGAAAGATCAAGATCCACTTCCACCTCGTGCTGAAGCTGCTGCCACTAGTCATGGCCGAGACGATGAAATGCCAGCAACGTCGTCTGCCAAGGCCGATGCCCAATGGCATAGTACAGAGCATGTCAAAACCAAAACACCAAATATCAGTAAAAAAAGGACTCCAAAACCTAAAATAAAATTGTCGGAGGAGAAGCGTAAACTTGCCAATATGCCATTTACCACACGGAGTGGCAAGGAACGGCTGAGGCCCTGGCCTATGTTCATGGCTAGTGGTTCAGCTTCACATGAGGATGGAAGCACTCAGCCTCTCGCTTGAAAACTGAAAAGACTCAAGCTGGCAAAAGGCAAAGCACCGCAAAGAACTGTGCGTTCTTTGAAATCCCAAATCCACAAGGAGAGTCCAATTGTGTCGGTTGCGATGCCTGACCTTCCCAACACTGGACGTGAAGAGCATGCGCCTTCCACCATTTGCACGCCCCCTGCAAGTGCTGGAAGGAGCACCCGCAGTCCAGTTCCTGATAGTCAGATTGAAGATGTCAGTGTTGAAGTACACCAGGATGAGGAGGATATGGGTGTTGCTGGCGCTGGGGAGGAAATTGACCAGGAGGATTCTGATGGTGAGGTGGTTTGTTTAAGTCAGGCACCCGGGGAGACACCTGTTGTCCGTGGGAGGAATATGGCCGTTGACATGCCAGGTGAAAATACCAAAAAAATCAGCTCTTCGGTGTGGAGGTATTTCACCAGAAATGCGGACAACAGGTGTCAAGCCGTGTGTTCCCTTTGTCAAGCTGTAATAAGTAGGGGTAAGGACGTTAACCACCTCGGAACATCCTCCCTTATACGTCACCTGCAGCGCATTCATAATAAGTCAGTGACAAGTTCAAAAACTTTGGGTGACAGCGGAAGCAGTCCACTGACCAGTAAATCCCTTCCTCTTGTAACCAAGCTCACGCAAACCACCCCACCAACTCCCTCAGTGTCAATTTCCTCCTTCCCCAGGAATGCCAATAGTCCTGCAGGCCATGTCACTGGCAATTCTGACGAGTCCTCTCCTGCCTGGGATTCCTCCGATGCATCCTTGCGTGTAACGCCTACTGCTGCTGGCGCTGCTGTTGTTGCCGCTGGGAGTCGATGGTCATCCCAGAGGGGAAGTCGTAAGCCCACTTGTACTACTTCCAGTAAGCAATTGACTGTTCAACAGTCCTTTGCGAGGAAGATGAAATATCACAGCAGTCATCCTACTGCAAAGCGGATAACTGAGGCCTTGGCATCCTGGGTGGTGAGAAACGTGGTTCCGGTATCCATCATTACTGCAGAGCCAACTAGAGACTTGTTGGAGGTACTGTGTCCCCGGTACCAAATACCATCTAGGTTCCATTTCTCTAGGCAGGCGATACCGAAAATGTACACAGACCTCAGAAAAAGAGTCACCAGTGTCCTAAAAAATGCAGCTGTACCCAATGTCCACTTAACCACGGACATGTGGACAAGTGGAGCAGGGCAGGGTCAGGACTATATGACTGTGACAGCCCACTGGGTAGATGTATGGACTCCCGCCGCAAGAACAGCAGCGGCGGCACCAGTAGCAGCATCTCGCAAACGCCAACTCTTTCCTAGGCAGGCTACGCTTTGTATCACCGCTTTCCAGAATACGCACACAGCTGAAAACCTCTTACGGCAACTGAGGAAGATCATCGCGGAATGGCTTACCCCAATTGGACTCTCCTGTGGATTTGTGGCATCGGACAACGCCAGCAATATTGTGTGTGCATTAAATCTGGGCCAATTCCAGCACGTCCCATGTTTTGCACATACCTTGAATTTGGTGGTGCAGAATTTTTTAAAAAACGACAGGGGCGTGCAAGAGATGCTGTCGGTGGCCAGAAGAATTGCGGGACACTTTCGGCGTACAGGCACCACGTACAGAAAACTGGAGCACCACCAAAAACTACTGAACCTGCCCTGCCATCATCTGAAGCAAGAAGTGGTAACGAGGTGGAATTCAACCCTCTATATGCTTCAGAGGTTGGAGGAGCAGCAAAAGGCCATTCAAGCCTATACAATTGAGCACGATATAGTAGGTGGAATGCACCTGTCTCAAGTGCAGTGGAGAATGATTTCAACGTTGTGCAAGGTTCTGATGCCCTTTGAACTTGCCACACGTGAAGTCAGTTCAGACACTGCCAGCCTGAGTCAGGTCATTCCCCTCATCAGGCTTTTGCAGAAGAAGCTGGAGGCATTGAAGGAGGAGCTAACACGGAGCGATTCCGCTAGGCATGTGGGACTTGTGGATGCAGCCCTTAATTCGCTTAACAAGGATTCACGGGTGGTCAATCTGTTGAAATCAGAGCACTACATTTTGGCCACCGTGCTCGATCCTAGATTTAAAGCCTACCTTGGATCTCTCTTTCCGGCAGACACAGGTCTGCTGGGGTTGAAAGACCTGCTGGTGACAAAATTGTCAAGTCAAGCGGAACGCGACCTGTCAACATCTCCTCCTTCACATTCTCCCGCAACTGGGGGTGCGAGGAAAAGGCTCAGAATTCCGAGCCCACCCGCTGGCGGTGATGCAGGGCAGTCTGGAGCGACTGCTGATGCTGACATCTGGTCCGGACTGAAGGACCTGACAACGATTACGGACATGTCGTCTACTGTCACTGCATATGATTCTCTCAACATTGATAGAATGGTGGAGGATTATATGAGTGACCGCATCCAAGTAGGCACGTCACACAGTCCGTACTTATACTGGCAGGAAAAAGAGGCAATTTGGAGGCCCTTGCACAAACTGGCTTTATTCTACCTAAGTTGCCCTCCCACAAGTGTGTACTCCGAAAGAGTGTTTAGTGCCGCCGCTCACCTTGTCAGCAATCGGCGTACGAGGTTACATCCAGAAAATGTGGAGAAGATGATGTTCATTAAAATGAATTATAATCAATTCCTCCGCGGAGACATTGACCAGCAGCAATTGCCTCCACAAAGTACACAGGGAGCTGAGATGGTGGATTCCAGTGGGGACGAATTGATAATCTGTGAGGAGGGGGATGTACACGGTGATATATCGGAGGGTGAAGATGAGGTGGACATCTTGCCTCTGTAGAGCCAGTTTGTGCAAGGAGAGATTAATTGCTTCTTTTTTGGGGGGGGGTCCAAACCAACCCGTCATATCAGTCACAGTCGTGTGGCAGACCCTGTCACTGAAATGATGGGTTGGTTAAAGTGTGCATGTCCTGTTTTGTTTATACAACATAAGGGTGGGTGGGAGGGCCCAAGGACAATTCCATCTTGCACCTCTTTTTTCTTTTCTTTTTCTTTGCATCATGTGCTGATTGGGGAGGGTTTTTTGGAAGGGACATCCTGCGTGACACTGCAGTGCCACTCCTAGATGGGCCCGGTGTTTGTGTCGGCCACTAGGGTCGCTAATCTTACTCACACAGTCAGCTACCTCATTGCGCCTCTTTTTTTCTTTGCATCATGTGCTGTTTGGGGAGGGTTTTTTGGAAGGGACATCCTGCGTGACACTGCAGTGCCACTCCTAGATGGGCCCGGTGTTTGTGTCGGCCACTAGGGTCGCTAATCTTACTCACACAGTCAGCTACCTCATTGCGCCTCTTTTTTTCTTTGCGTCATGTGCTGTTTGGGGAGGGTTTTTTGGAAGGGACATCCTGCGTGACACTGCAGTGCCACTCCTAGATGGGCCCGGTGTTTGTGTCGGCCACTAGGGTCGCTAATCTTACTCACACAGTCAGCTACCTCATTGCGCCTCTTTTTTTCTTTGCGTCATGTGCTGTTTGGGGAGGGTTTTTTGGAAGGGACATCCTGCGTGACACTGCAGTGCCACTCCTAGATGGGCCCGGTGTTTGTGTCGGCCACTAGGGTCGCTAATCTTACTCACACAGCTACCTCATTGCGCCTCTTTTTTCTTTGCGTCATGTGCTGTTTGGGGAGGGTTTTTTGGAAGGGACATCCTGCGTGACACTGCAGTGCCACTCCTAGATGGGCCCGGTGTTTGTGTCGGCCACTAGGGTCGCTAATCTTACTCACACAGTCAGCTACCTCATTGCGCCTCTTTTTTTCTTTGCGTCATGTGCTGTTTGGGGAGGGTTTTTTGGAAGGGCCATCCTGCGTGACACTGCAGTGCCACTCCTAGATGGGCCCGGTGTTTGTGTCGGCCACTAGGGTCGCTAATCTTACTCACACAGCTACCTCATTGCGCCTCTTTTTTTCTTTGCGTCATGTGCTGTTTGGGGAGGGTTTTTTGGAAGGGCCATCCTGCGTGACACTGCAGTGCCACTCCTAGATGGGCCCGGTGTTTGTGTCGGCCACTAGGGTCGCTAATCTTACTCACACAGCTACCTCATTGCGCCTCTTTTTTTCTTTGCGTCATGTGCTGTTTGGGGAGGGTTTTTTGGAAGGGACATCCTGCGTGACACTGCAGTGCCACTCCTAGATGGGCCCGGTGTTTGTGTCGGCCACTAGGGTCGCTTATCTTACTCACACAGCGACCTCGGTGCAAATTTTAGGACTAAAAATAATATTGTGAGGTGTGAGGTATTCAGAATAGACTGAAAATGAGTGTAAATTATGGTTTTTGAGGTTAATAATACTTTGGGATCAAAATGACCCCCAAATTCTATGATTTAAGCTGTTTTTTAGTGTTTTTGGAAAAAAACACCCGAATCCGACAAAAAAAATTCGGTGAGGTTTTGCCAAAACGCGTTCGAACCCAAAACACGGCCGCGGAACCGAACCCAAAACCAAAACACAAAACCCGAAAAATTTCAGGCGCTCATCTCTAGTTAATGTTATGTTATATTTTTAGTATGTGACTAAAAGTATCATGGCTTATTGAATTGCACTGAACTCTACTAAGAGGTGAATTTGGCCACATGGACCAGTGACTAACACTGTTTATAATAAATCTTTGTTCTGTATCCCACCGTAGTGGTCCTTTCACCTTTAAGGGGGGGGGGTGTTGTCTATACTGGGGTATCCCCGTCCCTTCTGCCCAGGTCCTCCGCAGCCTTTCCACGCAGATTCCGCCCGACGTCGCGACAAGCAAGAACCGAACGACCAGAGAGGCCGCAACTGGACAGGCGTGAGACTGCAGGTACGCTTTACCACCTATCACAAGTGCATCCCTCACAGGTCCTGCCGTAAAATCAGCAGATGCTGTCTCAAGTGCCAGATCACCCATGGACCACTGATGTCACAGATAAACCCAGCATACCGAACTCTCAAACCAGACCACCTCACTTACCTCAGTACTCTCCTAACCCAGAGGAAGATCTTCACATTTTTCCAATAATCTACCAGCCTCTCGACCAAGGTACCCTTATCAGGACACAAGCTACCTGTAAGACTGGTCCTGCTGATACAAAAAAAGAAAGAATCATATTGTTTAGTGCAGGACTTGAGAGCAGTAAACAAGGTGGTTGAATCTCAATTCCCATTTGTACCTAACCCAGCTTCTATTTTGAAGCAGATCCCACATGAAGTTCTTTGAAGAGATAGATTTATGCACTATATTTCTCATACGTCCTAGAGGATGCTGGGGACTCTGTAAGGACCATGGGGTATAGACGGATCCGCAGGAGCTTGGGCACACTATAAAGACTTAAACTGGGTGTGAACTGGCTCCTCCCTCTATGCCCCTCCTCCAGACCTCAGTTAGACTTTGTGCCCAGGAGTGAATGGACACACACTAGGGGAGCTCTATTGAGTTTCTCTGAAAAGACTTTATGTTAGGTTTTTTATTTTCAGGGAAACCTGCTGGCTACAGGCTCCCTGCATCGTGGGACTGAGGGGAGAGAAGTCAGACCTACTTCTTCTTAGTTCAAGGGCTCTGCTTCTTAGGCTACTGGACACCATTAGCTCCAGAGGGTTCGATCACTTGGTGCGCCTAGCTGCTTGTTCCCGGAGCCTCGCCGTCACCCCCCTCACAGATGCCAGAAGAAATAAGCCGGGTGAGTAGTAGAAGACAGAAGACGTCAGACCGCAGAAGACTTCAGTAACAGAGGTACAGCGCAGCGGTAGCGCTGCGCTTCGTGCTCCCACACACCAACGGCACTCACAGGGTGCAGGGAGCTGGGGGGGAGCGCCCTGGGCAGCAGTTACTGAGGTCTGGTTTAACTGGCAAAAGAGCATACTACGGGCCCCGGGCACCGCGTACGATACCCCCGCCAGTTCATAGCAGTGGTCGCGCTGCGTACCGGTGCTCCCACACACCAATGGTTTTACTTGGGTGCAGGGCGTAGGGGGGGCGCCCTGAACAGCAATATAGGTTTTCAGGAGGTATATAGTGTGTATACACTATATACGGTCCCCGGCCTGCATATATTTTATAACCGGGCTGAAGCGCGCCGATGGGGGTGGGGCTTAGCCCTCATTCACAGGAGTCAGCGCCATTTTCTCACTGTCCCCGCCAAAAAAATGTGTAAAGTACAAACAGGGGGGGGCACAGTCTTTTAGTGTTATGTTGGACATATATAACTCTAGTTGATTTAGAGATGAGCATGTAATCATTCTTGTGTGTATTTTCTGTGTGCTCCCTGTCAGATATACCCACTTTAGTTCACTTGTGTCGACAGGCGTGAGTGTTCTGTCATTAACACCTATGGGGTTCACTGTCGGCATCGCCGACGCATGTGGGTACTTGATACAGTAGTCAACAGGTCGGTAGTGGTATGCTTGTAAAAAGTAAATACTATATGGGAGGCACAGTAGTATGTGGGTGACCCTGTTGGCACCAACTGTTATCACCGGGTGTAAATGGACATGCTGTAACTGACTTATACCTGTATATATACATTTATAGGTATATGTATGGTAAGGTTCCATGGGCCTGTAGCTTGAGCACAGACATGGTAGTTTTTGTGGGGGAGTGATATTGAATTTGTATAGGTATACTTCCCTCGGACCCCTCGGGGTCGCAAGAATGTAATTTTGCCTGGTTACTAATCCCTGCTGTCGACGAATACTAGGGTTTTCTGTCGACTATAATGTTTCCTAGTAGATCCACAACTGGGGCATTTCAGTACATGGTCATACACATTCAGAACACATTAATGTCACTAGGGACCCGAAGGCTCTGGACAATCTGCTTATATATATATATATATATATATATATATTTAGGATATGTGTATTACAATATGTATATTCATATTATGATTTATAATGAATACTGAAGTAATAGTATTCCTTCTCATGTGCTGGTCGCTCTGTTGATAAAGCTCTAGGTCGGCCGTGACTCACACCCTCTCAAGGAGTCCGAAGGTTTATTCTTTTCCCGCCACGGATGGAATACTGTGAAAGTCAACTCCTGGTTGACACGGGGCCCTGTCTCAAAGGATCGTATACAGGAAAGCTAAGTGATATTATATTTCTATGCTGTGGGCTTATTTGCATTACATGCACATGAGGGAGTGTTTGTATTCGGTAAGACATCAGATAGATTTACCCTAAAGAGAGAGGGGAGGTTCCTTATGTTGGTTCTTCTCTATAGCATTGCGGCAGGTTGCCATACGTATACAAGAAGTGTGGCCGGTGGAATGCTGAGGCTGACTCCGAGAGTTACTGGAGTTTTTCCCTGGGACGGTGTACCGCTGTTTGGGGGGATGCCTCAGTTCAGTCAATCTCGGTGGATACTGCTGGTAAGTCTAACTTCGGGAGTTAGAATCCCTCACAATGGTTGGTGACGCATTCTTTTGTGGGATGCAGTCGTTTTAACCGGTTCGATACAGTTCTTTTTTCCTTTTCTGTGTAGCCTGTGGAAGGTGAAAAGGTAAGAGTTCTGCAGCCTTGTTAGGTTCGCAGAAGAAGATGTTGCTTTCTGTTTCTACCACATACACCACATGTCGCGGAGTCTAGATGGCTGAACCCCGCTCTGGTGAGGACTCAGTTGCTACTTTCAGTTAGTCCGGGAATAGACTAGGACTGGTGAGTTACTTATAGAATCCTAAGGGGGACATTCTGGAGTTACAGATGTTTCCCCTCACTGATTTTCTAATGGATATTGCCGTTTCCCCTCTGGAAGGGGAGGTAGTATGCGACGCCATACCAGAGGTACGTCAGGTTCAGGGCCTTGTCCTCCTGTCCTGGTTATAAAAAAAAAAGTTTACATGCGTTGTTCTACGCATTCAGATTTCCTGGAGGGATATCAGGATTGTCTTTGCCATTTCACCGGAGTGATGGTGGTATGATGGTTTTCTTTCAATAGTAAGAGCCATTGTTATTCTGTACTGAGATGTTCTCCTGATTGAGACAAGGTCAAGAAACAAGTGGTGCAAATCGTTGTTTCTCTCTGACTGTTCTTCAACACAGGGAAGGGCTGTTGTTCCCAACGACGCAGATGTCGGAGGTGGGTATCAGAGTAGATACTGAACGGTTGAGGTTCTGTGTTTTCCTGTGGAAAGAGGTCTGAGGATCCAGAGTCGTATCAGATTTGCAGTGCCAATCCATCAATATGTTCCGTTGATGAAGAAGTTGGGTGCGGCCTAAGAGGCCTTTTCGGTGAGCAGGTCAAATGCCAGAGTGGTTTTTACGGGACCAGTTGGAAATGTGGTCCGGGTCTCACCGGAACATGCACCGGAATATAATCCTAATGGCCAGGATATCGCTCCTGTGGTGTCTGCTCAGTTCTCACCTCCTAGAGGGACGAAGGTTCAGGATCCAGGATTAGATCCTGGTGTCCATGTATGCAGATCTCCGAGGCTGGGGAGCAGTCCTTGCATGGGAAGTATTTCTAGAGGAAAAGGTCAAGCTGCGAAGCTTGTCTACAATAAGCTTTCTTGAATTAAGAGCTATTTTCAAAGAACATTTTCTTCGTGATCTGCCCGTGTAATTCTGTCGGACGACTTGACAGCAGTGGCGTAAGTAAGCCGCTAGGGCGGAACAAGGAGCAAAACGGCAATGGCAGAAGCTGAAATAGTTTTCCGCTGGGTGGAAAGACTGGTAAACGTTATATTAGCAGTCTTCGTTCCGGATGTAAACGACGGAGAAATAGATTTCCTCTGCAGACGCGATCTCCATCCGGGAGAAATACAGTCGTCATCGAGAAGTTTCACAGAAGTGACAAGTCTTTGAGGAGTGCCTCAATTGGGCATGTTGGCGTCTCGCCTCAACGAGAGACCTTAGGGATATTGTTCCAGGTCAAGGGACACTCAAGCTATAGCAGTGGACGCCCTCGTGACACCTTGGGTGTTTTTTCAGTCAGTCTATGTGTCCCCTCCGCTTTCACTCTTCTGAAGGTGATAAACGTAAGAAGAACAGAGGTTCCGGCGATCCTCATTGTTCCGGTCTAGCCAAGGAGGGCTTGGTATCCAGTTCTTCAAGATTTATTCATAGAAGATCCCTGGCCTCTTCCTCTACGTGAGGAACTGTTACAGCAAGATCCGGGCGTGTATCAAGACTTACCACGGCTGCGTTTAACAGCGTGGCGGTTGAGCGCCATATCCTAGTCCGAAAGGGTATTCCCAGTGAGGTCATTTCCACACTTCTTCAGGCTAGAAAGAAGTAACGGCAAAGCCTTACCACCGTATTTGGCGTAGATATGTGTCTTGGTGTGATTCCAAGAAAGCTCTTACGGAAGACTTTCAGCTGAGTCGTTCTTCTCCATTCTTTGCAAGCAGGTGTGGATGCGGGCCTAAAGTTAGGCTCCGTTTCAGGGCAGTTTTAGTCTTCTAAATTTTCTTTAAAAAAAAAAGAATTGCCCACCTTTCCGGAAGCTCAGACTTTCGTGAAAGGAGTACTGCACATCCAACCTCCATTTGTGCCCCCATTGGCACAGTGGGATCTTGACGTGGTGTTGCGTTTCTTGTGTCACACTGATTGGAACCTTTATTAAAGGTTGTGTTAAAATTTCTCTCTTGGAGAGTGGTCATGCTTTTGCCTTTGGGGCGACCGCAAGGCGGTTGTCGGAAGTAGCGGCTTTGTCTCACAAGAGCCCCTGTTGATCTTCCAAGTGGATAGAATTGAGAACTCGGATAATAGTTCTGCCGAAAAGGGTTTTCTGTGTTTATCAAAAACCTGCCTATTTTGATGCCTGTGGTACCTTCAGCATTGGCTGATTCAAAGTCTCTCGATGTGGTCAGGGCTTTGAAGATTTATGTCGCCAATTGGGTTCAGATTGGGGTAACAGAGGCTCTGTTTGTCCGGTATGCTCCCAGCGTGCTTGGAGCGCCTGCGTCTCTGCAGTCTGTTACACGCTGGATCTGTGATACGATTCGGCGTGCTAGTTCTACGGCTGGATTGCCGTTACCGAAGTCAGGGGTGACCCATTCTACTAGGAAGATGGGCTCTTCTTGTGAGGATGCCCGAGGTGTCTCGGTGGGTTAACTCTGCCGAGCGGCTACTTGGTCGGGTTTCAAACACCTTTGCTAAGCTTTACAAGTTTGATACCCTGGCTGATGGGGACCTCATGTTTGCTCAATCGGTGCTGCAGAGTCGTCCGCACTCTCCCACCCGGTCTGAAGCTTTGGTATAAACCCCATGGTCCTTACGGAGTCCCCAGCATCCTCTAGGACGTATGAGAAAATAGGATGTTAATACGTACCAGTAAATTCTTTTCTCTTAGTCCGTAGAGGATGCTGGGCGCCCGTCCCAGTGCATACTGTGTCTGCAGTTATTGATTTTAGTTGCACTTTGTGGTGTTTCTTCTGTCAGGCTATCGCTGATGTTGTTCATGCTATGGCATGCGGTTTCTTATTATTGGTTGTGTTGACACACTGGTTGTGTTACATATTCTCTCAGCATATGGCTGTATGTTTTTCATACCGTGGGCTGGTATTCTGTTGAATGCCATGTTTTACGGTAAGTTCGTGGTGTGAGCTGGTATATCACTCACTGTGTTTAAATTATAAATTCTTTCTTCGAAATGTCCGTCTCTCTTGGGCACAGTTTTCTAACTGATGTCTGGAGGAGGGGCATAGAGGGAGGAGCCAGTTTACACCCAGTTTAAGTCTTTATAGTGTGCCCAAGCTCCTGCGGATCCGTCTATACCCCATGGTCCTTACGGAGTCCCCAGCATCCTCTACGGACTAAGAGAAAAGGATTTACCGGTAGGTATTAAAATACTATTTTTTCTCTATTCCATTACACCCAGACAGCCAATATTTGTTTACCTTCACATACAAAGGTGTACAGTATGAGTTCAGTATGAATTCCCGGTGGGTGGAATGCTGGTGGTCACAATACCAATAACAGCATCCCAATAATTTAAATCCCAACAGGGGGAGGTAGGTATGTTCCCTTCCTCCCCTACCCCCTAACCCTCACTTTCCGCAACCTAAACCTAATCTTCCCCTTATTGCCTGACCCTAACGTCACCTTGGTGGTGCATAAACCTAACCCCCCTGTCCTGCAGCCTATCCCTAACCCTCCTCCCTTTGTGCCTAAACTTATGCTCCCCCCAGTGATGCCTAACCCTAACCCCCTCCATGCAGCCTAACCCTATCCTCCCCCTTCACGCAGCCTAAAGCCTAACCCCTCCAGGTGGCACCTTCATTTACACACACTCTGGCCCTAACAATAATTTGCCGGTTATACTTACGGTTGGGATGCCCGATGTCGGGATTCCAGCATTGATCTCCTGCCCTTGTCTGGATTCCAGTGTTGTCATTCTGACTGCTGGGATCCCAACAACCGGCATGTTAATCGCATTCCATACATTACAAATAGACAAGATTAGTGCATCATGTGGTTTACTCTCCTATCATTCTTTCACATCCACTCCATGGCTGCCTAGAACACTACTTACCTCAATGTGTCTCTGTCCTAATACAGTAGGTTGATAATCTTTTGCATAGCTCTACATCCTTACAAGCTTTGCTTACAGACACCTTCTTTTGTGCAAGCATCTTTCTGACACAGTACACAGAGTATCAAAGGAGAACCTGCAGCCATGTCACACTTGGGACATTACCTCACACAAGGCAAAAGACACATTCTGTACCACCAGAAAGTATAGCACTGATTGGCAATAACCCACTAACTCAGAACTAGAAACAGGTCAGGGCATTTTTGGTGCTTTGCGGCTAATGCAGATGGTGGGTACAAGGTTTTTCTTCTATTGCTCATCCTTTGCAGTCTTTGGTTTCACAGAATGTCCCAGACAAATTCCAACACAATAAGGCAACATAAGCATCCTTTGCTGCTGAAAAGTCTTTCTATAGGTTTTGCAATGAAGAACACACTACAAATGTGGGGGTTTTGACACAGACACATGGGTCCTCACACAGACTAGTGATGAGCGGGTTCGGTTCCTCGGAATCCGAACCCCCCCGAACTTCAGCCTTTTTACACGGGTCCGAGGCAGGTTCGAACCTTCCCGCCTTGCTCGGCTAACCCGAGCGCGCCCGAACGTCATCATCCCGCTGTCGGATTCTCGCGAGGCTCGAATTCTATCGCGAGACTCGGATTCTATATAAGGAGCCGCGCGTCGCCGCCATTTTCACACGTGCATTGAGATTGATAGGGAGAGGACGTGGCTGGCGTCCTCTCCGTTTATAGAGAAGAGAGTAGAGAGTTAGAGACACTATTTAGTATTTACTAATTTTGGGGAGCATATTAGGACTGGAGTACTACTACTTGCTGATAGTGTGACCATTGACCACCAGTTTAATTAATCCGTTCTCTGCCTGAAAAAAAACCGATACACAGTGTGACACAGTCACATACCATATCTGTGCTCAGCCTCAGTGTGCTGCATCATCATATGTAATACTGTATATCTGACTGTGCTGAGTGCTCACTGCTCACACAGCTTAATTGTGGGGGAGACTGGGGAGCAGTTAGAGCAGGAGTACATAAATAATATATTTTAAGTACAGTGCACACTTTTGCTGCCAGAGTGCCACACTGCCAGTGTGACTGACCAGTGACCACACTGACCACCAGTATATTGTGATTGTCTGCTTAGGACGGAGTACTACTTGCTGATAGTGTGACCAGTGACGAGTGACCACCACCAGTTTAATTAAACCGTTCTCTGCCTGAAAAAAAAACGATACACAGTGTGACACAGTCACATACCATATCTGTGCTCAGCCCAGTGTGCTGCATCATATGTAATACTGTATATCATTATCTGACTGTGCTGAGTGCTCACTGCTCACACAGCTTAATTGTGGGGGAGACTGGGGAGCAGTTATAGCAGGAGTACATATTTTAAGTACAGTGCACACTTTTGCTGCCAGAGTGCCACTGCCAGTGTGACTGACCAGTGACCACTGACCACCAGTATATTGTGATTGTCTGCTGACCACCAGTATATTGTGATTGTCTGCCTGAAAAAGTTAAACACTCGTCGTGTGGTGTTTTTATAAACGCATTCTGCAGACAGTGTCCACTGTCCAGCAGGTCCGTCATTACATAATATATACCTGTCCGGCTGCAGTATTAGTGTGATATATATATATATTTTAATTTTATCTCATTATCATCCAGTCTATATTAGCAGCAGACACAGTACGGTAGTCCACGGCTGTAGCTACCTCTGTGTCGGCAGTCGCTCGTCCATCCATAATTGTATACCACCTACCTGTGGTGTTTTTTTTTCTATCTTCTTGATACTAGTAGCTTACTTTAGGAGTCTGCAGTGCTGACAGACAGTGTCCAGCAGGTCCGTCATTACATAATATATACCTGTCCGGCTGCAGTACTAGTGTGATATATATATATATATATATATTTTATTTTTATCTCATTATCATCCAGTCTATATTAGCAGCAGACACAGTACGGTAGTCCACGGCTGTAGCTACCTCTGTGTCGGCAGTCGCTCGTCCATCCATAATTGTATACCACCTACCCGTGTTTTTTTTTTCTATCTTCTTGATACTAGTAGCTTACTTTAGGAGTCTGCAGTGCTGACAGACAGTGTCCAGCAGGTCCGTCATTACATAATATATATACCTGTCCGGCTGCAGTACTAGTGTGATATACATATATATTTTATTTTTATCTCATTATCATCCAGTCTATATTAGCAGCAGACACAGTACGGTAGTCCACGGCTGTAGCTACCTCTGTGTCGGCAGTCGCTCGTCCATCCATAAGTATACTAGTATCCATCCATCTCCATTGTTTACCTGAGGTGCCTTTTAGTTGTGCCTATTAAAATATGGAGAACAAAAATGTTGAGGTTCCAAAAATAGGGAAAGATCAAGATCCACTTCCACCTCGTGCTGAAGCTGCTGCCACTAGTTATGGCCGAGACGATGAAATTCCATCAACGTCGTCTGCCAAGGCCGATGCCCAATGTCATAGTACAGAGCATGTAAAATCCAAAACACCAAATATCAGTAAAAAAAGGACTCAAAAATCTAAAATAAAATTGTCGGAGGAGAAGCGTAAACTTGCCAATATGCCATTTACCACACGGAGTGGCAAGGAACGGCTGAGGCCCTGGCCTATGTTCATGGCTAGTGGTTCAGCTTCACATGAGGATGGAAGCACTCAGCCTCTCGCTAGAAAAATGAAAAGACTCAAGCTGGCAAAAGCACAGCAAAGAACTGTGCGTTCTTCGAAATCCCAAATCCACAAGGAGAGTCCAATTGTGTCGGTTGCGATGCCTGACCTTCCCAACACTGGACGTGAAGAGCATGCGCCTTCCACCATTTGCACGCCCCCTGCAAGTGCTGGAAGGAGCACCCGCAGTCCAGTTCCTGATAGTCAGATTGAAGATGTCAGTGTTGAAGTACACCAGTATGAGGAGGATATGGGTGTTGCTGGCGCTGGGGAGAAAATTGACAAGGAGGATTCTGATGGTGAGGTGGTTTGTTTAAGTCAGGCACCCGGGGAGACACCTGGTGAAAATACCAAAAAAATCAGCTCTTCGGTGTGGAAGTATTTCAACAGAAATGCGGACAACATTTGTCAAGCCGTGTGTTGCCTTTGTCAAGCTGTAATAAGTAGGGGTAAGGACGTTAACCACCTCGGAACATCCTCCCTTATACGTCACCTGCAGCGCATTCATAATAAGTCAGTGACAAGTTCAAAAACTTTGGGCGACAGCGGAAGCAGTCCACTGACCAGTAAATCCCTTCCTCTTGTAACCAAGCTCACGCAAACCACCCCACCAACTCCCTCAGTGTCAATTTCCTCCTTCCCCAGGAATGCCAATAGTCCTGCAGGCCATGTCACTGGCAATTCTGACGAGTCCTCTCCTGCCTGGGATTCCTCCGATGCATCCTTCCGTGTAACGCCTACTGCTGCTAGCGCTGCTGTTGTTGCTGCTGGGAGTCGATGGTCATCCCAGAGGGGAAGTCGTAAGACCACTTGTACTACTTCCACCAAGCAATTGACTGTCCAACAGTCCTTTGCGAGGAAGATGAAATATCACAGCAGTCATCCTGCTGCAAAGCGGATAACTGAGGCCTTGGCATCCTGGGTGGTGAGAAACGTGGTTCCGGTATCCATCATTACTACAGAGCCAACTAGAGACTTGTTGGAGGTACTGTATCCCCGGTACCAAATACCATCTAGGTTCCATTTCTCTAGGCAGGCGATACCGAAAATGTACACAGACCTCAGAAAAAGACTCACCAGTGTCCTAAAAAATGCAGCTGTACCCAATGTCCACTTAACCACGGACATGTGGACAAGTGGAGCAGGGCAGGGTCAGGACTATATGACTGTGACAGCCCACTGGGTAGATGTATGGACTCCCGCCGCAAGAACAGCAGCGGCGGCACCAGTAGCAGCATTTCGCAAACGCCAACTCTTTCCTAGGCAGGCTACGCTTTGTATCACCGGTTTCCAGAATACGCACACAGCTAAAAACCTCTTACGGCAACTGAGGAAGATCATCGCGGAATGGCTTACCCCAATTGGACTCTCCTGTGGATTTGTGGCATCGGACAACGCCAGCAATATTGTGTGTGCATTAAATATGGGCAAATTCCAGCACGTCCCATGTTTTGCACATACCTTGAATTTGGTGGTGCAGAATTATTTAAAAAACGAGAGGGGCGTGCAAGAGATGCTGTCGGTGGCCAGAAGAATTGCGGGACACTTTCGGCGTACAGGCACCACGTACAGAAGACTGGAGCACCACCAAAAACGCCTGAACCTGCCCTGCCATCATCTGAAGCAAGAAGTGGTAACAAGGTGGAATTCAACCCTCTATATGCTTCAGAGGTTGGAGGAGCAGCAAAAGGCCATTCAAGCCTATACAATTGAGCACGATATAGGAGGTGGAATGCACCTGTCTCAAGCGCAGTGGAGAATGATTTCAACGTTGTGCAAGGTTCTGCTGCCCTTTGAACTTGCCACACGTGAAGTCAGTTCAGACACTGCCAGCCTGAGTCAGGTCATTCCCCTCATCAGGCTTTTGCAGAAGAAGCTGGAGACATTGAAGGAGGAGCTAACACAGAGCGATTCCGCTAGGCATGTGGGACTTGTGGATGGAGCCCTTAATTCGCTTAACAAGGATTCACGGGTGGTCAATCTGTTGAAATCAGAGCACTACATTTTGGCCACCGTGCTCGATCCTAGATTTAAAACCTACCTTGGATCTCTCTTTCCGGCAGACACAAGTCTGCTGGGGTTCAAAGACCTGCTGGTGAGAAAATTGTCAAGTCAAGCGGAACGCGACCTGTCAACATCTCCTCCTTCACATTCTCCCGCAACTGGGGGTGCGAGGAAAAGGCTCAGAATTCCGAGCCCACCCGCTGGCGGTGATGCAGGGCAGTCTGGAGCGACTGCTGATGCTGACATCTGGTCCGGACTGAAGGACCTGCCAACGATTACGGACATGTCGTCTACTGTCACTGCATATGATTCTCTCCCCATTGAAAGAATGGTGGAGGATTATATGAGTGACCGCATCCAAGTAGGCACGTCAGACAGTCCGTACTTATACTGGCAGGAAAAAGAGGCAATTTGGAGGCCCTTGCACAAATTGGCTTTATTCTACCTAAGTTGCCCTCCCACAAGTGTGTACTCCGAAAGAGTGTTTAGTGCCGCCGCTCACCTTGTCAGCAATCGGCATACGAGGTTACTTCCAGAAAATGTGGAGAAGATGATGTTCATTAAAATGAATTATAATCAATTCCTCCGTGGAGACATTGACCAGCAGCAATTGCCTCCACAAAGTACACAGGGAGCTGAGATGGTGGATTCCAGTGGGGACGAATTGATAATCTGTGAGGAGGGGGATGTACACGGTGATATATCGGAGGATGATGATGAGGTGGACATCTTGCCTCTGTAGAGCCAGTTTGTGCAAGGAGAGATTAATTGCTTCTTTTTTGGTGGGGGTCCAAACCAACCCGTCATTTCAGTCACAGTCGTGTGGCAGACCCTGTCACTGAAATGATGGGTTGGTTAAAGTGTGCATGTCCTGTTTATACAACATAAGGGTGGGTGAGAGGGCCCAAGGACAATTCCATCTTGCACCTCTTTTTTCTTTCATTTTTCTTTGCGTCATGTGCTGTTTGGGGAGTGTTTTTTGGAAGGGCCATCCTGCGTGACACTGCAGTGCCACTCCTAGATGGGCCAGGTGTTTGTGTCGGCCACTAGGGTCGCTTAGCTTACTCACACAGCTACCTCATTGCGCCTCTTTTTTTCTTTGCGTCATGTGCTGTTTGGGGAGTGTTTTTTGGAAGGGCCATCCTGCGTGACACTGCAGTGCCACTCCTAGATGGGCCAGGTGTTTGTGTCGGCCACTAGGGTCGCTTAGCTTACTCACACAGCTACCTCATTGCGCCTCTTTTTTTCTTTGCGTCATGTGCTGTTTGGGGAGTGTTTTTTGGAAGGGCCATCCTGCGTGACACTGCAGTGCCACTCCTAGATGGGCCAGGTGTTTGTGTCGGCCACTAGGGTCGCTTAGCTTACTCACACAGCTACCTCATTGCGCCTCTTTTTTTCTTTGCGTCATGTGCTATTTGGGGAGCGTTTTTTGGAAGGGCCATCCTGCGTGACACTGCAGTGCCACTCCTAGATGGGCCAGGTGTTTGTGTCGGCCACTAGGGTCGCTTAGCTTACTCACACAGCTACCTCATTGCGCCTCTTTTTTTCTTTGCGTCATGTGCTGTTTGGGGAGTGTTTTTTGGAAGGGCCATCCTGCGTGACACTGCAGTGCCACTCCTAGATGGGCCAGGTGTTTGTGTCGGCCACTAGGGTCGCTTAGCTTACTCACACAGCTACCTCATTGCGCCTCTTTTTTTCTTTGCGTCATGTGCTGTTTGGGGAGTGTTTTTTGGAAGGGCCATCCTGCGTGACACTGCAGTGCCACTCTTAGATGGGCCAGGTGTTTGTGTCGGCCACTAGGGTCGCTTAGCTTACTCACACAGCTACCTCATTGCGCCTCTTTTTTTCTTTGCGTCATGTGCTGTTTGGGGAGTGTTTTTTGGAAGGGCCATCCTGCGTGACACTGCAGTGCCACTCCTAGATGGGCCAGGTGTTTGTGTCGGCCAATAGGGTCGCTTAGCTTACTCACACAGCTACCTCATTGCGCCTCTTTTTTTCTTTGCGTCATGTGCTGTTTGGGGAGTGTTTTTTGGAAGGGCCATCCTGCGTGACACTGCAGTGCCACTCCTAGATGGGCCAGGTGTTTGTGTCGGCCACTTGGGTCGCTTAGCTTAGTCATCCAGCGACCTCGGTGCAAATTTTAGGACTAAAAATAATATTGTGAGGTGTGAGGTGTTCAGAATAGACTGAAAATGAGTGGAAATTATGGTTTTTGAGGTTAATAATACTTTGGGATCAAAATGACCCCCAAATTCTATGATTTAAGATGTTTTTTAGGTTTTTTTGAAAAAAACACCCGAATCCAAAACACACCCGAATCCGACAAAAAAAATTCGGTGAGGTTTTGCCAAAACGCGGTCGAACCCAAAACACGGCCGCGGAACCGAACCCAAAACCAAAACACAAAACCCGAAAAATTTCAAGTGCACATCTCTAACACAGACCAGTGGGATATTACAGTTGCACACTTGATACTATTGCTTCTTCTTTACATACCTGTCACCGGGCTGTTGTAGCTGTTGCGGCTGCTGCAGCTTTGGTTGACAAGGTCTAGGATATCATGCTGCAGCATTCTCTCATCCTGATGTTGCTTGTCTGCTAAATTCTGTTCAAACTCGACATGTCTAAAGCGCAAGGTTCATTCGATAGGAGCTTGCACTTCTTGCACCTCCCAACCTGACCATAGTCAGGTGCTCCATATTGAATCCTGCTACTCTTACCTGTTCTGACTATTGAGTCACAGATTGTGGAGGGGGAGTATCTGGAAGCTGAACATGATTGTGAGAAGCTTTTGCAACAACATTTTTCAATCAGATCAGACATTTTGGACACAGCCCTGTGTCATCCTGCCATGACCCTTTAAACAGATGATAGCTGTCATAGGCAGAATGACGCGCTTTGTATGGGATACGCAGTTGTTTCAGACACAGAAATTATAGATGCAGGACCATTGGGTCCACCACATTCAACATAAGTGGCACAGTTTGTAGCACTCACCAGCACCTGTCATATTGCTGAAAGCAAAATGGTCAATGTATACACTGATTCAAAGTACACATATGGTGTCATACATGATTTTGCTGCTTTATGGGCAGTATGAGGATACCTGTCCGCTTCAGGCACTCTGTAACATGCCCATAAAGGAAAGTATTGATGTTATACAACTCCCTGCAAAGGTAGCAGTTGTAAAGTGTCAAGCTCACACTTCTCAGGATGATTCTGTCTCTCTAGGCAACCGGAGGACAGATGAGGCTGCAAGACAGGCTGCCATGTTTGATTGTAAAGGAAATGAAACAAATTATGAAAATGTACAGTTCGATCTCTTTCAAACTATTAATCTGCAGAAAATAATAGATGTACAAAAGTCCTGTGCTTCACAGGAACATGCTACTTGGATGGTGAATGTATGTCAGCAAGAGGCCAGTGGCCTGTGGAAATATGGACAAAGTACACCTATAGCTCCCAAATCACTTTTTCCAGCACTTTCAAAGGCAGAACATGAGATTACTCATGTTGGAAGATAAGTATGTGTAGGATGATTGGGAACTACTGGTATGCTCCAGGATTTTCTTCCCATGCTGAAAGTAATGCCAAAACCTGCCTCATTTGCATGAGAATTAACCAAGGAAAATCAGTACAAACAGAGCAATCTCACATCTCTCCCACAACTGGCTTGTTTCAGAGACTCCAGATTGACTTTATACAAATACCAAATGTGAGAAATCTTCAGTATATCCTAACTGTAGTAGATTTATTCTCAGGCTGCTCAGAGGCTTACCTGACTGTTTCATATACAGCAACATCTGTGGTAAAAAAAACTAGTACAGAAGTTTGTCTCTAAGTATGGCTAGCTAAGATGGGAGCAGAGACAGGCATGAGTTGGCCAGAAGCATTGCCCCTTGTTTTGAATAGCTTGAGTACCACATCTAAGTAGCTTTTGAACTTGTCTCTCAATGATATACTTGTTGGAAAGTTGCTCAACATCATAGTCAGCCCACCTGCTGATGCCTCTTTGATGCATAATGTAACCACGGACTATATCATTCTATTTTTCCAGCTTCTCTCCAACAGGAAAGAGTGAAGCTCATCGAGGACTGCCCAGAAGGGCCATGTCAT
This sequence comes from Pseudophryne corroboree, assembly GCF_028390025.1. NCBI lineage: Eukaryota > Metazoa > Chordata > Amphibia > Anura > Myobatrachidae > Pseudophryne > Pseudophryne corroboree. Next base: position 666,234,407 of record NC_086446.1, read on the forward strand.
TCACTCCAACCAGGGGACTATGTTATGGTGAGAAACTTTTAACGTTCTGGTTGTCTTGTTGATCAGTGGGAAGGACCCTACCAAGTGTTTCTGACCACAACCACTTCACTGAATGTCACAGAGAAAAGCAGCTTGTACATTGCAGTGATGGCAGTGACCCCAGACACAGAAGCAAGTAAATCCGCTGACCCAGACCTAGGCCTTGCTTACCTCTTTCACCAAAATGTCATGGTATGGGAGCTCCAATCCACAACCATCAACTGAGGAAGCCTAGGAAAGACTTTCTGAAGCAGATGATTGATCCTCTTTTGCGATGCTTTGCTGCTAGAGCAGTATATGTTTTGACTCTTCCTCTTATTGCTTTCATTAGACAGGCAGTGATTATGAAAGGTAATGGTGTAGAAGGCTATCCTACAGGGGTCAATGAGGCAACCATGACTGCTCCTACAGTTACACTACAAGGGAAAGCCAACTCACCAAAAGAGGCTGGGAGGGCTCCTCCCGCTAGAACAACACACTTGATACTGCCAAATATATTTATTAGTATATGGGAACCCCCACCCCCCACAGAGACATCCAAGATACTCGTGACTGATACACTTAAGACACAGACAAATAAAGATACACCTCCCAAACTCATTATCCCTTTCCCTTGAAACAGGAAAGGTAAATTACTGGGCACAAACTTATATAAATGATTTACAGCTAGTAGTGCAAGAACACGGAGAAAGGAAGTAGTAATATGGATGCCACTTAGAAATATACAAGGGAAACGTATCACTATTTGATAAAGATTACAAAAGCAACTTTCCGAAAAGTAGGAAACATAGATCCGTAAAACACCAATACAATTATAAATGTGATACTTTGCCACCTAATGCAGAATGTGTTTGCAGGTTTTGTGGACCACCTCCAAAAAGGAGATGCACAGAGTGGTGTAAAGATCCTCTCTCTGACCGAACACCTTTAGTTGCCTATCATGGACTAATATGGGAACATTTAATGGCTCCAATTGTTGGGTATGTAGTCATGTTTCTCAGGAAAGTGAAAATATAGGAATAATTCCTGTGACTTTGGATCACACGTGGGATATACATGAGGTGGGAACTACACATTTCCCCCCCCCCCCCCATTATGTCTCTATGGCCCTCATTCCGAGTTGATCGCACGCTAGCTATTTTTTGCAGAGCAGCGATCAGATAGTCGCCGCCTCTAGGGGAGTGTATTTTCACTTTGCAAGTGTGCGAATGCTTGTGCAGCCGAGTAGGACAAAAAAGTTTTTTGCAGTTTCTGAGTAGGTCTGAACTTACTCAGCCCTTGCGATCACTTCAGCCTGTCCGGTCCCGGACTTGACGTCAGACACCTGCCCTGCAAACGCTTGGACACGCCTGTGTTTTCCCTACCACTCCCTGAAAATGGTCAGTTGACACCCATAAACGCCCTCTTCCTGTCAGATCAGTGCGAATGGGTTCCTTGCGATCAGTTGTGCGAATGGATTCGTCGCTAGAAGTCTTGCACAGCAACAATGCTGTGTGTACCCGTAAGATGCGCGTGCGCATTGCGGTGCATATGCATGCGTTGTAATAACCTGATCGCTGCGCTGCGAAAATCGGCAGCGTGCGATCAACTCGGAATGACCCCCTATGTCCCCTAGTCTAAAGTTGAGAAGGTATGGGCTAGGGCCTAGTGATTTTGTAGTGTGTGTAAATAAGACTAGTGGTCTCTTGGCCACTATTGCCTCTAATGGTCCAGATAACACACCTTCAACTTTGATAGGAGCTACCAAGGGTTATGCAAACGTCTTGCAAACCCTAATAGAAGTAATGACTTCCCTGGCTATGAAATTAAATCAGCTGTGATTCTTAATTTTGAGGATTTGTAAATTTCATTCAAAACATTCCATATTCACTTCCCTGTGGTATCTATTTTATCTATGGTAGAAGAGTATACAAATGGCTTCCACCAAAGTCAATTGAAACTTGTTTTATAGGAACACTGATACCGGATGCATTAGTAGTGGACCATGATGATATAAGAAATACATTTACAGGTAAATCTTTCTGCTAAGCCAAGGTTACAATGCAGAGAGATCAGAACAGTAAAAAAAATATATAAACATTTGTTTACTGTATTCATAGGGTATAGGATAGGAATAGGAACTGCAAATGTATTTTATTTTGACACTGCTGGTACTGTGATGATTTATGTCAGACCTAATTGATAATATTACAGAGATACTGTATATGATAGCACCTTCAGATATGTGGGAAGGTTGCTCCATGCCATAAAGATGGAACTAATGCAACATACGGTAGGCTTGTGCTTGACTACTTAACTGCAGCGTCTTTATGATATTGTGTATCTCTGCAGACAGCATATGGTGTAAAATGTAGTGATGAGCACCGGAAATTTTTCGGGTTTTGTGTTTTGGTTTTGGGTTCGGTTCCGCGGCCGTGTTTTGGGTTCGAACGCGTTTTGGCAAAACCTCACCGAATTTTTTTTGTCGGATTCGGGTGTGTTTTGGATTCGGGTGTTTTTTTCAAAAAACCCTAAAAAACAGCTTAAATCATAGAATTTGGGGGTCATTTTGATCCCAAAGTATTATTAACCTCAATAACCATAATTTCCACTCATTTTCAGTCTATTCTGAACACCTCACACCTCACAATATTATTTTTAGTCCTAAAATTTGCAACGAGGTCGCTGGATGGCTAAGCTAAGCGACCCAAGTGGCCGACACAAACACCTGGCCCATCTAGGAGTGGCACTGCAGTGTCACGCAGGATGGCCCTTCCAAAAAACACTCCCCAAACAGCACATGACGCAAAGAAAAAAAGAGGCACAATGAGGTAGCTGTGTGAGTAAGCTAAGCGACCCTAGTGGCCGACACAAACACCTGGCCCATCTAGGAGTGGCACTGCAGTGTCACGCAGGATGGCCCTTCCAAAAAACACTCCCCAAACAACACATGACGCAAAGAAAAAAAGAGGCGCAATGAGGTAGCTGTGTGAGTAAGCTAAGCGACCCTAGTGGCCGACACAAACACCTGGCCCATCTAGGAGTGGCACTGCAGTGTCACGCAGGATGGCCCTTCCAAAAAACACCCCCCAAACAGCACATGACGCAAAGAAAAATGAAAGAAAAAAGAGGTGCAAGATGGAATTGTCCTTGGGCCCTCCCACCCACCCTTATGTTGTATAAACAGGACATGCACACTTTAACCAACCCATCATTTCAGTGACAGGGTCTGCCACACGACTGTGACTGAAATGACGGGTTGGTTTGGACCCCCACCAAAAAAGAAGCAATTAATCTCTCCTTGCACAAACTGGCTCTACAGAGGCAAGATGTCCACCTCATCATCATCCTCCGATATATCACCGTGTACATCCCCCTCCTCACAGATTATCAATTCGTCCCCACTGGAATCCACCATCTCAGCTCCCTGTGTACTTTGTGGAGGCAATTGCTGCTGGTGAATGTCTCCACGGAGGAATTGATTATAATTCATTTTAATGAACATCATCTTCTCCACATTTTCTGGATGTAACCTCGTACGCCGATTGCTGACAAGGTGAGCGGCGGCACTAAACACTCTTTCGGAGTACACACTTGTGGGAGGGCAACTTAGGTAGAATAAAGCCAGTTTGTGCAAGGGCCTCCAAATTGCCTCTTTTTCCTGCCAGTATAAGTACGGACTGTCTGACGTGCCTACTTGGATGCGGTCACTCATATAATCCTCCACCATTCTTTCAATGGGGAGAGAATCATATGCAGTGACAGTAGACGACATGTCCGTAATCGTTGTCAGGTCCTTCAGTCCGGACCAGATGTCAGCATCAGCAGTCGCTCCAGACTGCCCTGCATCACCGCCAGCGGGTGGGCTCGGAATTCTGAGCCTTTTCCTCGCACCCCCAGTTGCGGGAGAATGTGAAGGAGGAGATGTTGACAGGTCGCGTTCCGCTTGACTTGACAATTTTGTCACCAGCAGTTCTTTGAACCCCAGCAGACTTGTGTCTGCCGGAAAGAGAGATCCAAGGTAGGTTTTAAATCTAGGATCGAGCACGGTGGCCAAAATGTAGTGCTCTGATTTCAACAGATTGACCACCCGTGAATCCTTGTTAAGCGAATTAAGGGCTCCATCCACAAGTCCCACATGCCTAGCGGAATCGCTCTGTGTTAGCTCCTCCTTCAATGTCTCCAGCTTCTTCTGCAAAAGCCTGATGAGGGGAATGACCTGACTCAGGCTGGCAGTGTCTGAACTGACTTCACGTGTGGCAAGTTCAAAAGGTTGCAGAACCTTGCACAACGTTGAAATCATTCTCCACTGCGCTTGAGACAGGTGCATTCCACCTCCTATATCGTGCTTAGTTGTATAGGCTTGAATGGCCTTTTGCTGCTCCTCCAACCTCTGAAGCATATAGAGGGTTGAATTCCACCTTGTTACCACTTCTTGCTTCAGATGATGGCAGGGCAGGTTCAGGCGTTTTTGGTGGTGCTCCAGTCTTCTGTACGTGGTGCCTGTACGCCGAAAGTGTCCCGCAATTCTTCTGGCCACCGACAGCATCTCTTGCACGCCCCTCTTGTTTTTTAAATAATTCTGCACCACCAAATTCAAGGTATGTGCAAAACATGGGACGTGCTGGAATTTGCCCAGATTTAATGCACACACAATATTGCTGGCGTTGTCCGATGCCACAAATCCACAGGAGAGTCCAATTGGGGTAAGCCATTCTGCGATGATCTTCCTCAGTTGCCGTAAGAGGTTTTTAGCTGTGTGCGTATTCTGGAAAGCGGTGATACAAAGCGTAGCCTGCCTAGGAAAGAGTTGGCGTTTGCGAGATGCTGCTACTGGTGCCGCCGCTGCTGTTCTTGCGGCGGGAGTCCATACATCTACCCAGTGGGCTGTCACAGTCATATAGTCCTGAGCATGCCCTGCTCCACTTGTCCACATGTCCGTGGTTAAGTGGACATTGGGTACAACTGCATTTTTTAGGACACTGGTGAGTCTTTTTCTGAGGTCTGTGTACATTTTCGGTATCGCCTGCCTAGAGAAATGGAACCTAGATGGTATTTGGTACCGGGGACACAGTACCTCCAACAAGTCTCTAGTTGCCTCTGCAGTAATGATGGATACCGGAACCACGTTTCTCACCGCCCAGGATGCCAAGGCCTCAGTTATCCGCTTTGCAGCAGGATGACTGCTGTGATATTTCATCTTCCTCGCAAAGGACTGTTGGACAGTCAATTGCTTGGTGGAAGTAGTAAAAGTGGTCTTACGAGTACGACTTCCCCTCTGGGATGACCATCGACTCCTAGCAGCAACAACAGCAGCGCCAGCAGCAGTAGGCGTTACACGCAAGGATGCATCGGAGGAATCCCAGGCAGGAGAGGACTCGTCATAATTGCCAGTGACATGGCCTGCAGGACTATTGGCATTCCTGGGGAAGGAGGAAATTGACACTGAGGGAGTTGGTGGGGTGGTTTGCGTGAGCTTGGTTACAAGAGGAAGGGATTTACTGGTCAGTGGACTGCTTCCGCTGTCGCCCAAAGTTTTTGAACTTGTCACTGACTTATGATGAATGCGCTGCAGGTGACGTATAAGGGAGGATGTTCCGAGGTGGTTAACGTCCTTACCCCTACTTATTACAGCTTGACAAAGGCAACACACGGCTTGACAAATGTTGTCCGCATTTCTGTTGAAATACTTCCACACCGAAGAGCTGATTTTTTTGGTATTTTCACCAGGCATGTCAATGGCCCTATTCCTCCCACAGACAACAGGTGTCTCCCCGGGTGCCTGACTTAAACAAACCACCTCACCATCAGAATCCTCCTGGTCAATTTCCTCCCCAGCGCCAGCAACACCCATATCCTCCTCATCCTGGTGTACTTCAACACTGACATCTTCAATCTGACTATCAGGAACTGGACTGCGGGTGCTCCTTCCAGCACTTGCAGGGGGCGTGCAAATGGTGGAAGGCGCATGCTCTTCACGTCCAGTGTTGGGAAGGTCAGGCATCGCAAACGACACAATTGGACTCTCCTTGTGGATTTGTGATTTCGAAGAACGCACAGTTCTTTGCTGTGCTTTTGCCAGCTTGAGTCTTTTCATTTTTCTAGCGAGAGGCTGAGTGCTTCCATCCTCATGTGAAGCTGAACCACTAGCCATGAACATAGGCCAGGGCCTCAGCCGTTCCTTGCCACTCCGTGTGGTAAATGGCATATTGGCAAGTTTACGCTTCTCCTCCGACAATTTTATTTTAGATTTTTGAGTCCTTTTTTTACTGATATTTGGTGTTTTGGATTTTACATGCTCTGTACTATGACATTGGGCATCGGCCTTGGCAGACGACGTTGCTGGCATTTCATCGTCTCGGCCATGACTAGTGGCAGCAGCTTCAGCACGAGGTGGAAGTGGATCTTGATCTTTCCCTATTTTTGGAACCTCAACATTTTTGTTCTCCATATTTTAATAGGCACAACTAAAAGGCACCTCAGGTAAACAATGGAGATGGATGGATACTAGTATACTTATGGATGGACGAGCGACTGCCGACACAGAGGTAGCTACAGCCGTGGACTACCGTACTGCGTCTGCTGCTAATATAGACTGAATGATAATGATATAAAAAATATATATATATATCACTACTGCAGCCGGACAGGTATATATTATATAATGACGGACCTGCTGGACACTGTCAGCTCAGCACTGCAGACTCCTAAAGTAAGCTACTAGTATCTAGAAGATAGGAAAAAAAAACACCACAGGTAGGTGGTATACAATTATGGATGGACGAGCGACTGCCGACACAGAGGTAGCTACAGCCGTGGACTACCGTACTGCGTCTGCTGCTAATATAGACTGGATGATAATGATATAAAAAATATATATATATATCACTACTGCAGCCGGACAGGTATATATTATATAATGATGGACCTGCTGGACACTGTCAGCTCAGCACTGCAGACTCCTAAAGTAAGCTACTAGTATCAAGAAGATAGAAGAAGAAAAAAAACACCACGGGTAGGTGGTATACAATTATGGATGGACGAGCGACTGCCGACACAGAGGTAGCTACAGCCGTGGACTACCGTACTGCGTCTGCTGCTAATATAGACTGGATGATAATGAGATATAAAATATATATATATCACTACTGCAGCCGGACAGGTATAAATTATATAATGACGGACCTGCTGGACACTGTCAGCTCAGCACTGCAGACTCCTAAAGTAAGCTACTAGTATCAAGAAGATAGAAAAAAAACACACCACGTGTAGGTGGTATACAATTATGGATGGACGAGCGACTGCCGACACAGAGGTAGCTACAGCCGTGGACTACCGTACTGCGTCTGCTGCTAATATAGACTGGATGATAATGAGATATAAAATATATATATATCACTACTGCAGCCGGACAGGTATATATTATATAATGACGGACCTGCTGGACACTGTCAGCTCAGCACTGCAGACTCCTAAAGTAAGCTACTAGTTTCAAGAAGATAGAAAAAAAAAAAAAACACCACGGGTAGGTGGTATACAATTATGGATGGACGAGCGACTGCCGACACAGAGGTAGCTACAGCCGTGGACTACCGTACTGCGTCTGCTGCAGTGCTAATATAGACTGGATGATAATGATATAAAAAATATATATATATCACTACTGCAGCCGGACAGGTATATATTATATAATGACGGACCTGCTGGACACTGTCAGCAGAATGCGTTTATAGAATAAAAACACCACACGACGAGTGTTTAACTTTTTCAGGCAGACAATCACAATATACTGGTGGTCAGTGGTCACTGGTCAGTCACACTGGCAGTGGCACTCTGGCAGCAAAAGTGTGCACTGTTAAATATGTACTCCTGCTATAACTGCTCCCCTGTCTCCCCCACAATTAAGCTGTGTGAGCAGTGAGCACTCAGCACAGTCAGATATACAGTATTACATAGATGATGCAGCACACTGAGGGCACACTGAGGCTGAGCACAGATATGGTACGTGACTGTGTCACACTGTGTATCGTTTTTTTTCAGGCAGAGAACAGATTCATTAAACTGGTGGTCACTGGTCACACTATCAGCAAGTAGTACTCCTAATATGCTCCCCAAAATTAGTAAATCAAGTGTCTCTACTACTCTCTAGTCTACTCTAAACGGAGAGGACGTCAGCCACGTCCTCTCCCTATCAATCTCAATGCACGTGTGAAAATGGCGGCGACGCGCGGCTCCTTATATAGAATCCGAGTCTCGCAATAGAATCCGAGCCTCGCGAGAATCCGACAGCGGGATGATGACGTTCGGGCGCGCTCGGGTTAACCGAGCAAGGCGGGAAGATCCGAGTCTGCCTCGGACCCGTGTAAAAAGCGTGAAGTTCGGGGGGGTTCGGTTTCCGAGAAACCGAACCCGCTCATCACTAGTAAAATGTTGCACTTATTTAACTAATGATTCTAACTCCTAGGACGTCATAAATGAGAAGATGAATGAGATTATTGAACTGAAAAATAGGTTTGCACAAACACATAATTTCAATAATGTGCTACCATTTTCATGGTTAACATGGCTGGATCCATCCACAGGATTCTCAGGTTAGGGACAATGGTTTGCTGATATAATGCACACTCTTTGAACTACTTTTATTGTTAATTGTTGTTTTTCTGTGCATATATTTACTCATTACATGCGGGCTGCGCCTTGTTATTTGCATGTGTAAGGAGACTAACAGAATATTACTATCTGCTAAAAAAGAGTGGATGAGTCTTGGATTTTTAAGACCTTCAAAGGTTGGAATTGTAAATTAAATTATATGATCTTGGCTATACATAACCTATACTGTGTTTATTTTACCAGATATCACTTTAAATATTCCTAGCCCCTAATTGTTTCCTGCCTCTTCAAGTCCCAATGTCCTTAGTAATTATATTATGGTATCTGATCTGTGAGTGCTTTAATAGTAATTAATCATACATTGACAAGCATGGGAGCTTAATGATGGACAACTTAAGTATATGGCATTTGTATCATACTTGCCTACCTGACCCTTTCCATGAGGGAGAAAATGCTCTGTTCCTGGACTTTCCTGGTAATGTATGATTGCCGTCACCTGTGGTGAAACACCTTTCTTATCAATTAACTAGCTCACCACAGGTGATGGCAATCGCTTCTCGGCCTTTTGGCTAAGCTCAAGTGTAGTACCTACTCGAGGGAAACACTTGGTGGAGTATCTGTTCTTACACTAGGAGCGTGAGAGTTTCCTAGATGTGGAATGGAGAAACACCTTGTGGAGTACCATGCCGGTGTGTGGCAATGACTCTGGTCGAGAGTGGAGAAAAACTGGGCTTAGTATCCGCTACCTTCTTGTGGGTTGAAATAGGACCCCCTACATGAAGCGGAAAAGGCCTGGTCTAGTATCTACTCTCGTACTGGGGGTTGACCCTGGCACAGAGTGGGTATGAAGTTTGGTCTGGCTGAGAGGTCGGGAGGAGCTGGAAGCTCGAGGTGTTTTGTGCCCCTGGAGCTGGAAGGGACAGGGGTGCCGGAAATGCACTGGGGTTTCGAGCCACCTTTGCACTAAGGCACTTTTGCCTTAAGACTTCAACCCTTCCTGTCTGCACCCACTTCCTTTGCCCTGGCCTTTTGGCTAGGGCAAGGATAATTTTTTATCCCCCCCCGGCCTTCTGGTTGGGGCTTATTTATTTATTTATTACACGCACGTGTTTTGCGCTTTTAAACACGACATAAGCACTTATTTTTGTATAGTTTGTGACATCACGGTTTTTTGTTTGGGGTTTAGGTGAGACCTTTATGGGCTACCCTCTCCCCTAAGTTGCCGAGGCCCTCTCCTTTTGGGGAGGGCCAGAGGCTGTATTCAATCCCCAGGGGGAAGCTTCGGCCAACCTTGGGGATACACGAGTGTCCCTCTGCGCTTCGGCAAGGGGGGACCCACAGTCCCTTTTTCCCGTCAGTAGGCCTTTTGGATCTGAGGGGTAGGGGAGTAACGGGGCCCTTCTCCTTTCGGAGAGGGTCCAAGATCCTACCACGGGTGATGGCAATCATACATTACCAGGAAAGTCCAGGAACAGAGCATTTTCTCCCTCATGGAGAGGGTCAGGTAGGCAAGTATGATTTGTATCAGTTAGCATAAGGTAATATAAGTTAGAATAAGGAATGTAAAGCTTACTACAGTAGTTGTTAGAAGTATTAAGGCTTGCAGTAGTAAAAAGAATACGTGTTTTTAAGATTACATTGCAGATCTGTGTTTAGTCCATGTCTAGTGAGTAAGCAATACTGTGTTTGAGCTAACACTTGTTATCATGACTAATCTGCAGAATACAGAAGACTACTCCAACCAGTGCTGCCTCTACCATTATACTTCTCACAAATGTCTAATTGTATCAAGGGGGCTCAAGTCATACTTGCCTACCTGACCCTCTCCATGAAGGAGAAAATGCTCTGTTCCTGGACTTTCCTGGTAATGTATGATTGCCATCACCTGTGGTGAAACACCTTTCTTACCAATTAGCTAGCTCACCACAGGTGACGGCAAGCATACATTACTAGGAAAGCCCAGGAACAGAGCATTTTCTCCCTCATGGAGAGGGTCAGGTAGGAAAGTATGGCTCAAGTGCACACAGCCTAAAAAGTTACACACAGCTAGCAGAAAGGCTGGACTATGAGACAGGCTTCTCAGAAGACCAGAGACTTTTTAATCAATCATAATGGACTTGTCTGAAAAGCTGACTCTTGATGACAAATGATAATTGGTATCTGTGTCTTTAGTTAATGCTATCTGCGTATTTCTTAGAATATGGATAGACGTATGTTCCTCACGCAATATTACATTAAAACCCTAATTTTACAGTACACTGAGTTAGAATCCAGTTGAATTCTGCACTCATACTGACATCTAGTGGCTGTTTGCGAGTGACGCACCTGATGTTCTAAATTGAGTTGTACTGGGAAAAGTTATGCTTTCGGTTAGACTAATATAAACATTAAGCCTGAACTCTGTTATGTTACGCAACTTTGTGATGAGACATTTTCGTGAGGTCTATTTCCTTGGTGCATAAAGGGCTACTGTATTTCTATGACTTGATGACCAAGTAAAGCTTTGAATATCATACCCTGGTATTGGCCAATTAGTTAATAATGTTTTATCAACACTCAGGAGTGATCAAAGCCATTCCCCAGTTGTTAATTACACGTTTCCTAAAATTATTATTTTTGTAATACTCTTGTGAACACATTTAGAAGAACTGTGCGTTCTTCTAAATCACAAATCCCCAAGGAGAATCCAATTGTGTCGGTTGCGATGCCTGACCTTCCCAACACTAGTGATGAGCACCGGAAATTTTTCGGGTTTTGTGTTTTGGTTTTGGGTTCGGTTCCGCGGCCGTGTTTTGGGTTCGAACGCGTTTTGGCAAAACCTCACCAAATTTCTTTTGTCGGATTCGGGTGTGTTTTGGATTCGGGTGTTTTTTTCAAAAAACCCTAAAAAACAGCTTAAATCATAGAATTTGGGGGTCATTTTGATCCCAAAGTATTATTAACCTCAATAACCATAATTTCCACTCATTTTCAGTCTATTCTGAACACCTCACACCTCACAATATTATTTTTAGTCCTAAAATTTGCACCGAGGTCGCTGGATGACTAAGCTCAGCGACCAAAGTGGCCGACACAAACACCTGGCCCATCTAGGAGTGGCACTGCAGTGTCACGCAGGATGGCCCTTCCAAAAAACACCCCCCAAACAGCACATGACGCAAAGAAGAAAAAAAGAGGCGCAATGAGGTAGCTGTGTGAGTAAGCTAAGCGACCCTAGTGGCCGACACAAACACCTGGCCCATCTAGGAGTGGCACTGCAGTGTCACGCAGGATGGCCCTTCCAAAAAACACCCCCCAAACAGCACATGACGCAAAGAAAAAAAGAGGCGCAATGAGGTAGCTGTGTGACTAAGATAAGCGACCCAAGTGGCCGACACAAACACCTGGCCCATCTAGGAGTGTCACTGCAGTGTCACGCAGGATGGCCCTTCCAAAAACTACTCCCCAAACAGCACATGACGCAAAGAAAAATGAAAGAAAAAAGAGGTGCAAGATGGAATTGTCCTTGGGCCCTCCCACCCACCCTTATGTTGTATAAACAGGACATGCACACTTTAACCAACCCATCATTTCAGTGACAGGGTCTGCCACACGACTATGACAGAAATGACGGGTTGGTTTGGACCCCCACCAAAAAAGAAGCAATTAATCTCTCCTTGCACAAACTGGCTCTACAGAGGCAAGATGTCCACCTCATCATCATCCTCCGATATATCACCGTGTACATCCCCCTCCTCACAGATTATCAATTCGTCCCCACTGGAATCCACCATCTCAGCTCCCTGTGTACTTTGTGGAGGCAATTGCTGCTGGTGAATGTCTCCACGGAGGAATTGATTATAATTCATTTTAATGAACATCATCTTCTCCACATTTTCTGGATGTAACCTCGTACGCCGATTGCTGACAAGGTGAGCGGCGGCACTAAACACTCTTTCGGAGTACACACTTGTGGGAGGGCAACTTAGGTAGAATAAAGCCAGTTTGTGCAAGGGCCTCCAAATTGCCTCTTTTTCCTGCCAGTATAAGTACGGACTGTCTGACGTGCCTACTTGGATGCGGTCACTCATATAATCCTCCACCATTCTTTCAATGGGGAGAGAATCATATGCAGTGACAGTAGACGACATGTCCGTAATCGTTGTCAGGTCCTTCAGTCCGGACCAGATGTCAGCATCAGCAGTCGCTCCAGACTGCCCTGCATCACCGCCAGTGGGTGGGCTCGGAATTCTGAGCCTTTTCCTCGCACCCCCAGTTGCGGGAGAATGTGAAGGAGGAGATGTTGACAGGTCGCGTTCCGCTTGACTTGACAATTTTCTCACCAGCAGTTCTTTGAACCCCTGCAGACTTGTGTCTGCCGGAAAGAGAGATCCAAGGTAGGTTTTAAATCTAGGATCGAGCACGGTGGCCAAAATGTAGTGCTCTGATTTCAACAGATTGACCACCTGTGAATCCTTGTTAAGCGAATTAAGGGCTCCATCCACAAGTCCCACATGCTTAGCGGAATCGCTCTGTGTTAGCTCCTCCTTCAATGTCTCCAGCTTCTTCTGCAAAAGCCTGATGAGGGGAATGACCTGACTCAGGCTGGCAGTGTCTGAACTGACTTCACGTGTGGCAAGTTCAAAAGGTTGCAGAACCTTGCACAACGTTGAAATCATTCTCCACTGCGCTTGAGACAGGTGCATTCCACCTCCTATATCGTGCTCAGTTGTATAGGCTTGAATGGCCTTTTGCTGCTCCTCCAACCTCTGAAGCATATAGAGGGTTGAATTCCACCACGTTACCACTTCTTGATTCAGATGATGGCAGGGCAGGTTCAGGCGTTTTTGGTGGTGCTCCAGTCTTCTGTACGTGGTGCCTGTACGCCGAAAGTGTGCCGCAATTCTTCTGGCCACCGACAGCATCTCTTGCACGCCCCTCTCGTTTTTTAAATAATTCTGCACCACCAAATTCAAGGTATGTGCAAAACATGGGACGTGCTGGAATTTGCCCAGATTTAATGCACACACAATATTGCTGGCGTTGTCCGATGCCACAAATCCACAGGAGAGTCCAATTGGGGTAAGCCATTCTGCGATGATCTTCCTCAGTTGCCGTAAGAGGTTTTCAGCTGTGTGCGTATTCTGGAAAGCGGTGATACAAAGCGTAGCCTGCCTAGGAAAGAGTTGGTGTTTGCGAGATGCTGCTACTGGTGCCGCCGCTGCTGTTCTTGCGGCGGGAGTCAATACATCTACCCAGTGGGCTGTCACAGTCATATAGTCCTGAGTCTGCCCTGCTCCACTTGTCCACATGTCCGTGGTTAAGTGGACATTGGGTACAACTGCATTTTTTAGGACACTGGTGAGTCTTTTTCTGAGGTCTGTGTACATTTTCGGTATCGCCTGCCTAGAGAAATGGAACCTAGATGGTATTTGGTACCGGGGACACAGTACCTTAAACAAGTCTATAGTTGGCTCTGCAGTAATGATGGATACCGGAACCACGGTTCTCACCGCCCAGGATGCCAAGGCCTCCGTTATCCGCTTTGCAGCAGGATGACTGCTGTGATATTTCATCTTCCTCGCAAAGGACTGTTGGACAGTCAATTGCTTGGTGGAAGTAGTAAAAGTGGTCTTACGACTTCCCCTCTGGGATGACCATCGACTCCCAGCAGCAACAACAGCAGCGCCAGCAGCAGTAGGCGTTACACGCAAGGATGCATCGGAGGAATCCCAGGCAGGAGAGGACTTGTCAGAATTGCCAGTGACATGGCCTGCAGGACTATTGGCATTCCTGGGGAAGGAGGAAATTGACACTGAGGGAGTTGGTGGGGTGGTTTGCGTGAGCTTGGTTACAAGAGGAAGGGATTTACTGGTCAGTGGACTGCTTCCGCTGTCGCCCAAAGTTTTTGAACTTGTCACTGACTTATGATGAATGCGCTGCAGGTGACGTATAAGGGAGGATGTTCCGAGGTGGTTAACGTCCTTACCCCTACTTATTACAGCTTGACAAAGGCAACACACGGCTTGACAAATGTTGTCCGCATTTCTGTTGAAATACTTCCACACCGAAGAGCTGATTTTTTTGGTATTTTCACCAGGCATGTCAATGGCCCTATTCCTCCCACGGACAACAGGTGTCTCCCCGGGTGCCTGACTTAAACAAACCACCTCACCATCAGAATCCTCCTGGTCAATTTCCTCCCCAGCGCCAGCAACACCCATATCCTCCTCATCCTGGTGTACTTCAACACTGACATCTTCAATCTGACTATCAGGAACTGGACTGCGGGTGCTCCTTCCAGCACTTGCATGGGGCGTGCAAATGGTGGAAGGCGCATGCTCTTCACGTCCAGTGTTGGGAAGGTCAGGCATCGCAACCGACACAATTGGACTCTCCTTGTGGATTTGTGATTTCGAAGAACGCACAGTTCTTTGCTGTGCTTTTGCCAGCTTAAGTCTTTTCATTTTTCTAGCAAGAGGCTGAGTGCTTCCATCCTCATGTGAAGCTGAACCACTAGCCATGAACATAGGCCAGGGCCTCAGCCGTTCCTTGCCACTCCGTGTGGTAAATGGCATATTGGCAAGTTTACGCTTCTCCTCCGACGATTTTATTTTAGATTTTTGAGTCCTTTTTTTACTGATATTTGGTATTTTGGCTTTTACATGCTCTGTACTATGACATTGGGCATCGGCCTTGGCAGACGACGTTGATGGCATTTCATCGTCTCGGCCATGACTAGTGGCAGCAGCTTCAGCACGAGGTGGAAGTGGATCTTGATCTTTCCCTATTTTTGGAACCTCAACATTTTTGTTCTCCATATTTTAATAGGCACAACTAAATGGCACCTCAGGTAAACAATGGAGATGGATGGATACTAGTATACTTATGGATGACGAGCGACTGCCGACACAGAGGTAGCTACAGCCGTGGACTACCATACTGCGTCTGCTAGTATAGACTGGATGATAATGATATAAAAAATATATATATATCACTACTGCAGGACAGGTATATATTGTATAATGACGGACCTGCTGGACACTGTCAGCACTGCAGACTCCTAAACTACTAGTATGAAGAAGATAGAAAAAAAAAAACCCACCACAGGTAGGTATACAATTATGGACGAGCGACTGCCAGTGCCGACACAGAGGTAGCTACAGCCGTGGACTACCGTACTGCGTCTGCTAGTATAGACTGGATGATAATGATATAAAAATATATATATATATCACTACTGCAGGACAGGTATATATTGTATAATGACGGACCTGCTGGACACTGTCTGCACTGCAGACTCCTAAACTACTAGTATGAAGAAGATAGAAAAAAAAAAAACCACCACAGGTAGGTATACAATTATGGACGAGCGACTGCCGACACAGATGTAGCTACAGCCGTGGACTACCGTACTGCATCTGCTAGTATAGACTGGATGATAATGATATAAAAAATATATATATATCACTACTGCAGGACAGGTATATATTGTATAATGACGGACCTGCTGGACACTGTCAGCACTGCAGACTCCTAAACTACTAGTATGAAGAAGATAGAAAAAAAAAAACCACCACAGGTAGGTATACAATTATGGACGAGCGACTGCCGACACAGAGGTAGCTACAGCCGTGGACTACCGTACTGCGTCTGCTAGTATAGACTGGATGATAATGATATAAAAAATATATATATATCACTACTGCAGGACAGGTATATATTGTATAATGACGGACCTGCTGGACACTGTCAGCACTGCAGACTCCTAAACTACTAGTATGAAGAAGATAGAAAAAAATACCCACTACAGGTAGGTATACAATTATGGACGAGCGACTGCCAGTGCCGACACAGAGGTAGCTACAGCCGTGGACTACCGTACTGCATATGCTAGTACAGACTGGATGATAATGATATAAAAAATATATATATATCACTACTGCAGGACAGGTATATATTATTTAATGACGGACCTGCTGGACACTGTCAGCACTGCAGACTCCTAAACTACTAGTATGAAGAAGATAGAAAAAAAAAAACCACCACAGGTAGGTATACAATTATGGACGAGCGACTGCCAGTGCCGACACAGAGGTAGCTACAGCCGTGGACTACCGTACTGCATCTGCTAGTATAGACTGGATGATAATGATATAAAAAATATATATCACTACTGCAGGACAGGTATATATTATTTAATGACGGACCTGCTGGACACTGTCAGCACTGCAGACTCCTAAACTACTAGTATGAAGAAGATAGAAAAAAAAAAAAACCACCACAGGTAGGTATACAATTATGGACGAGCGACTGCCAGTGCCGACACAGAGGTAGCTACAGCCGTGGACTACCGTACTGCATCTGCTAGTATAGACTGGATGATAATGATATAAAAAATATATATATATCACTACTGCAGGACAGGTATATATTATTTAATGACGGACCTGCTGGACACTGTCAGCACTGCAGACTCCTAAACTACTAGTATGAAGAAGATAGAAAAAAAAAACCCACCACAGGTAGGTATACAATTATGGACGAGCGACTGCCAGTGCCGACACAGAGGTAGCTACAGCCGTGGACTACCGTACTGCGTCTGCTAGTATAGACTGGATGATAATGATATAAAAAATATATATATATCACTACTGCAGCACAGGTATATATTATTTAATGACGGACCTGCTGGACACTGTCAGCACTGCAGACTCCTAAACTACTAGTATGAAGAAGATAGAAAAAAAAAACCCACCACAGGTAGGTATACAATTATGGACGAGCGACTGCCGACACAGAGGTAGCTACAGCCGTGGACTACCGTACTGCATCTGCTAGTATAGACTGGATGATAATGATATAAAAAATATATATATATCACTACTGCAGGACAGGTATATATTATATAATGACGGACCTGCTGGACACTGTCAGCACTGCAGACTCCTAAACTACTAGTATGAAGAAGATAGAAATATAATGAATGACGGACCTGCTGGACACTGTCAGCAGAATGCGTTTATAGAATAAATAAAAAAAACACCACACGAGTGTTTAACTTTTTCAGGCAGACAATATACTGGTGGTCACTGCTGGTCAGTCACACTGGCACTCTGGCAGCAAAAGTGTGCACTGTTAAATATGTACTCCTGCTATAACTGCTCCCCAGTCTCCCCCACAATTAAGCTGTGTGAGCAGTGAGCACTACTCAGCACAGTCAGATATACATAGATGATATTATCATGCAGCACACTGAGGCTGAGCACAGATATGGTATGTGACTGTGTATCGTTTTTTTTCAGGCAGAGAATGGATTATATTAAATAATAAATAAAACTGGTGGTCACTAGTATAACTATCAGCAAAACTCTGCACTCTCTGAGTACTCCTAATGCTCCAGTAAATCAAGTGTCTCACTCTCTATCTAAACGGAGAGGACGCCAGCCACGTCCTCTCCCTATCAATCTCAATGCACGTGTGAAAATGGCGGCGACGCGCGGCTCCTTATATAGAATCCGAGTCTCGCAATAGAATACGAGCCTCGCGAGAATCCGACAGCGGGATGATGACGTTCGGGCGCGCTCGGGTTAGCCGAGCAAGGCGGGAAGATCCGAGTCTGCCTCGGACCCGTGTAAAAAGGCTGAAGTTCGGGGGGGTTCGGTTTCCGAGAAACCGAACCCGCTCATCACTACCCAACACTGGACGGTAAGAGCTTGCGCTTTCCACCATTTGCACCATTTTTGAAGTGCCATCCTGTCTGACACTGCAGTGCCACTCCTAGATGGGCCAGGTGTTTGTGTCGGCCACTTGTGTCGCTTAGCTTAGTCATACAGCGACCTTGGTGCGCCTCTTTTTTTCTTTGCATCATGTTCTGTTTGGGGACTATTTTTTTGAAGTGCCATCCTGTCTGACACTGCAGTGCCACTCCTAGATGGGCCAGGTGTTTGTGTCGGCCACTTGTGTTGCTTAGCTTACTCACACAGCGACCTTGGTGCACCTCTTTTTTTCTTTGCATCATGTGCTGTTTCGGGACTATTTTTTTGAAGGGCCATCCTGTCTGACACTGCAGTGCCAATCCTAGATGGGCCAGGTGTTTGTGTCGGCCACTTGTGTCGCTTAGCTTACTCACACAGCGACCTTAGTGCGCCTCTTTTTTTCTTTGCATCATGTGCTGTTTCGGGACTATTTTTTTGAAGTGCCATCCTGCCTGACACTGCAGTGCCTCTCCTAGATGGGCCAGGTGTTTGTGTCGGCCACTTGTGTCGCTTAGCTTAGTCACACAGCGACCTTGGTGCGCCTCTTTTTTATTTGCATTATGTGCTGTTTAGGGACAATTTTTTAATTCTGCCATCCTGTCTGACACTGCAGTGCTACTCCTAGATGGGCCAGGTGTTTGTGTCGGCCACTTGGGTCGCTTAGCTTAGCCATCCAGCGACCTTGGTGCACCTCTTTTTTTCTTTGCATCATGTGCTGTTTGGGGACTATTTTTTAAATCTGCCATCCTGTCTGACACTGCAGTGCCACTCCTTGATGGGCCAGGTGTTTGTATCGGCCACTTGGGTTGCTTAGATTAGCCATGCAGGGACCTCGGTGCAAATTTTAGGACTAAAAATATTATTGCGAGGTGTGAGGTGTTCAGAATAGACTGGAAATTAGTGGAAATTATAGTTATTGAGGTTAATAATACTTTGGGATCAAAATGACCCCCAAATTCTATGATTTAAGCTGTTTTTGAGGGGTTTTTGTAAAAAAAGACCCGAATCCAAAACACACCCGAATCCGACAAAAAAATTTTCAGGGAGGTTTTGCCAAAACGCGTCCGAATCCAAAACACGGCCGCGGAACCGAATCCAAAACACAAAACCCGAAAAATTTCCGGTGCACATCACTAATTTAAATGCTAGGCTCTGCTTCTTAGGCTACTGGACACCATTAGCTCCAGAGGGAGTCAGAACGCAGGTCTCCCCTTGCGGTTCATCCCAGAATCCGCGCCGCCGTGCTCCTCGCAGAGCTGGAAGATAGAAGCCGGGTGAGTATAGGAAGACAGAAGACTTCAGAGGCGACAGAAGACTTCAGAGCTTCACCGAGGTAACGCGCAGCAGTAACGATGTGTGCCATTGCTCCCACACAACACACACAGCGCACACTGTTGGGTGCATGGCGCAGGGGGGTGCCCTGGGCAGCAATGTTATACCTCTAGGACTGACTATATAGATATATACACTTTATTTTGTGTTATTTATGAGAATTCCCCGCCAGTTTGTATAAAAGAGCGGGACCGAAGCCCGCCACTGAGGGGGCGGAGCTTGTTCCTCAGCACTCACCAGCGCCATTTTCTCCACAGCAAACGCTAAGAAGCTGGCTCCCCGGACTCTCCCCTGCTGATCACCAGTGACAGAGGGTTTTAAAGAAGGGGCTGGCACATATTTGGCGCAGTATATATATAAAAAGCGTGCTATATCTGGGTAATTTTTTCCAGGGTTACTGGCGCTGGGTGTGTGCTGGCATACTCTGTCTCTCCAAAGGGCCTTTTGGGGATCTGTCTCCAGATTAGAGATTTCCCTGAGTGTGTGCAGTGTCGGTACGTGCGTGTCGGCATGTCTGAGGTGGAAGGCTCTCATAGGGATGAGGTGGAGCGCATGAGTGTGGTGTCTCCGTCGGCAACGCCGACACAGGACTAGTTGGATATGTGGAATGTTTTAAATGCAAATGTAAATTTATTGCACAAACGTTTGGACAAAGCAGAGTCCAGGGAATGTACAGGGGGTCATGCCCTGCCTTTCCCCATGTCACAGGGGCATTCTGGGTCTCATAAACGCCCACTTTCTCCAGTAGTAGACACAGATACCAACACGGATTCTGAATCCAGTGTCGATTATGATGATGCGAGGTTGCAGCCAAAATTGGCAAAGAGTATTCATTATATGATTATTGCTATAAAGGATGTACTGCATATTATAGATGACCCCACTGTACCTAATCCAAGGGTCCACATGTTTAAAGAAAAGAAGCCTGAGGTTACTTTTCCACCTTCTTTTAATTAAATGAATTATTTGAAAGTGCATGGGAAACTCCAGACAAGAAACTGCAGATTCCCAAAAGGATTCTTATGGCGTATCCTTTCCCGATCAAGGACAGGATACGGTGGGAATCCTCCCAAAGGGTGGACAAAGCGTTGACGTGCCTTTCCAAAAAGGTGGCGCTGCCGTCTCAGGATACCTCAACCCTCAGGGATCCTGCTGATCGCAAGCAGGAGACTACCTTGAAGTCAATTTACACACATACTGGTACATTACTCAGACCGGCAATAGCGTCGGCTTGGGTTAGTAGCACTGTAATAGCGTGGACTGATACCTTATCTGCTGATATTGATACGATGGATAAGGAAACTATCGGGTGATGCCGACTCGAAACGGCATATGAAGGTTTTCCCTTACAAGGGTGAGGAATTGTTTGGGGAAGGTCTCACGGACCTAGTTTCCACGGCTACTGCAGGTAAATCAGTTTTTTTACCTTATGTTTCCTCACAGCCTAAGATAGCGCCACATTATCAGATGCAGTCCTTTCATACGCATAAATCCAAGAGAGATCGGGGATCTTCCTTTCTTGCCAGAGGTAAGGGCAAGGGGAAAAAGCTGCCAGCTACAGCCAGTTCCCAGGAACAGAAGTCCTCCCCGGCTTCTACTAAATCCACCGCATGACGCTGGGGCTCCGCTGGGGGAGTCCGCTCCAGTTGGGGCACATCTTCGTCTTTTCAGCCAGGTCTGAGTTCACTCTCAGGTGGATCCCTGGGCAATAGACATTGTTTCCCAGGGGAACAAGCTGGAATTCGAAGAGGTGCCTCCTCGCCGGTTTTTCAAATCGGCACTGCCGACTTCTTCCCCAGAGAGGGAGGTAGTTTTGGCAGCAATTCAAAAGTTGTGCCTTCAACTAGTGGTGGTCAAAGTTCCCCTGCTGCAGCAGGGGATGGGCTATTACTCAACCCTGCTTGTGGTCCCGAAACCGGACGGTTTGGTCAGACCCATTTTGAATTTAAAATCCTCAAACCTATACTTAAAGAGGTTCAAGTTCAAGATGGAATCGCTCAGAGCAGTCATCGCAAGCCTGGAAGGGGGAGATTATATGGTGTCCCTAAACATAAAGGATGCATACCTTCATGTCCCTATATATCAATCTCATCAGGTGTTCCTGAGATTTGTTGTGCAGGATTGTCATTACCAATTTCAGACATTGCCGTTTGGGCTTTCCACGGCCCCGAGGATTTTTACCGAATTAATGGCAGAAATGATTGTGCTCCTGCACAAGCAGGGTGTCACAATTATCCCATACTTGGATGATCTCCTGATAAAAGCGAGATCGAGAGAACAGTTGCTGGACACTCTCCCTGAGGGTGTTGCAACAACACGGTTGGATTCTCAATCTACCGAAGTCACAGTTAGTTCCAACGACCCGATTGCCTTTCTTAGGCATGATTCTGTACACGGAACAAAAGGGGGTATTTCTTCCGATGGAAAAGGCCCAGGAACTTCAGAGCTTAGTCAGGGACCTGTTAAAGCCAGACAGGGTGTCGGTACATCACTGCACTCGAGTTCTGGGAAAAATGGTGGCGTCTTACGAGGCCATTCCATTCGGCATGTTCCATGCAAGGACTTTTCAGTGGGACTTTCTGGACAAGTGGTCCCGGTCACATCTACAGATTCATCAGATGATCCGCCTGTCCCCCAGGGCCAGGGTATCTCTCCTGTGGTAGCTGCAGAGTGCTCACCTTCTAGAGGGTCACAGGTTCGGTAACCACGGATGCGAGCCTCCGAAGATGGGGAGCAGTCGCACAGGGAAGAAACTTCCAAGGTCAGTGGTCAAGCCAGGAGGCGTGTCTACACATCAACGTACTGGAATTAAGGGCCATATACAACGGCCTTCGTCAAGCGGAGACCTTACTTCGAGGTCTACCGGTTCTGATTCAGTCAGACAACATCACAGCAGTGGCTCATGTAAACCACCAAGGCGGCACAAGGAGCAGAAGCCTCAAAGATTCTTTGATGGGTAGAGAGTCATGTAAGCGCTCTAACAGCAGTCTTCATTCCGGGAATGGACAACTGGGAAGCAGACTTCCTAAGCAGACACGATCTGCATCCAGGAGAGTGGGGACTTCATCAGGAAGTCTTCACAGAGATTGCAAGTCTGTGGGGACTGCCTCAAATAGACATGATGGCTTCACGCCTCAACAAGAAACTTCCGAGATATTGCGCCAGGTCAAGGGACCCTCAGACGGTTGCAGTGGACGGACTGGTGACACCGTGGGTGTTTTCAGTCGGTCTATGTGTTCCCTCCTCTTCCTCTCATCTCAAAGATACTGAGAATCATAAGACGAAGAGGAATTCAGACAATTCTCATTGTTCCAGATTGGCCTCGAAGGGCCTGGTATCCGGATCTGCAGGAAATGCTCCGTGATGATCCGTGGCCTCTTCCTCTCAGGGAAGACCTGTTACAACAAGGGCCCTGTCTGTTCCAGGACTTACGGCATGGCGGTTGAACACAGGATCCTAGCGGAGAAAGACATTCCAGAGGAGGTCATTCCTACTCTGATAAAGGCTAGGGAGGAGGTGACATCAAAACATTATCACCGTATCTAGAGGAAGTATGTGTCTTGGTGCGAAGCCAAGACTGCTCCTCCGGAAGAATTCCATCTGGGCCGTTTTCTCCACTTCCTGCAAACTGGAGTGAATTTGGGTCTAAAGTTAGGCTCCATTAAGGTTCAGATTTCGGCCCTATCCATTTTCTTTCAAAAGGAATTGGCTTCTCTTCCAGAAGTCCAGACTTTCGTGAAAGGTGTGCTGCATATCCAGCCCCCTTTTGTGCCTCTGGTGGCACCATGGGACCTTGACGTGGTGTTACGGTTTCTTAAGTCTCACTGGTTTGAACCTCTTCAAACAGTTGAATTGAAGTATCTCACTTGGAAGGTGGTCATGTTATTGGCCTTGGCTTCGGCGCGGCGAGTGTCGGAGTTGGCGGCTTTGTCTCACAAAAGCCATTATCTGATTTTCCATGTGGATAGAGCTGAGTTGCGGACTCGTCCTCAATTTTTGACTAAGGTGGTTTCTTCTTTTCATATGAACCAACCTATTGTGGTGCCTGTGGCTACAAGGGACGCAGAGGATTCTGAGTCCCTGGATGTGGTCAGGGCATTGAAAATGTATGTGGCCAGAACGGGTTAGGAAAACAGAGGCCCTGTTTATCCTGTATGCAGCCAACAAGGTTGGCGCTCCTGCTTCTTAGCAGACTATTGCTCGTTGGATCTGTAACACGATTCAGCAGGCTCATTCTACGGCTGGATTGCCATTACCGAATTCGGTAAAGGCCCATTCCACTAGGAAGGTGGACTCTTCTTGGGCCGCTGCCCGAGGCGTCTCGGCATTACAACTTTGCCGAGCGACGACTTGGTCGGGTTCAAACTAGTGATGAGCGGGTTCGGTTTCTCGGAAACTTCACCCTTTTTACACGGGTCCGAGCCATACTCGGATTCTCCCGTATAGGTCGGTTAACCCGAGCGCGCCCGAACGTCATCATCCCGCTGTCAGATTCTCGCGAGATTCAGATTCTATATAAGCAGCCGCACGTCGCCGCCATTTTCAATCGTGCATTGGAGATGATAGGGAGAGGACGTGGCTGGCATCCTCTCCGTTTATTGTAGAACACAGTTGATTGGTTGTTTTTTTGTTGCTTAATTGTGGAGAGGATTGGGGAGCAGCTGTTAGGAGTACAGTGCAGAGTTTTGCTGATAAGTGACCACCAGTTTTTATCCATTCTCTGCCTGAAAAAAACGCTCCATACCATATCTGTGCTCAGTGTGCTGCATAATATATCTGTGCTGAGTGCTTACACTGCTTAATTGTGGGGACTGGGGAGCAGCTATAGCAGGAGTACAGTGCAGAGTTTTGCTGACAGTGACCACCAGTATACGTTGTCTGCCTGAAAAACACTCCATATCTGTGCTCACAGTGTGCTGCTTTATTGTGGGGACTGGGGACCACCAGTATAATTAATATTATATAGGAGGAGTACAGTGCAGAGTGCACTGCTGTACCTTCCTCTGTGTCGTCACTCGTCATCCATTAAGTATACTATCCATCTACATTGTATACCTGTGGTGCATTTTAGTTTAGCAGTTTGCTGACAGTGTCCACCAGTATACTATATATAGCAGTACGGTAGGCCACTGCTGTACCTACCTCTGTGTCATCACTCGTCATCCATTAAGTATACTATCCATCTACATTCTATACCTGTGGTGCATTTTAGTTTAGCAGTTTGCTGACAGTGTCCACCAGTATACTATATATAGCAGTACCGTAGGCCACTGCTGTACCTACCTCTGTGTCGTCACTCGTCATCCATTAAGTATACTATCCATCTACATTCTATACCTGTGGTGCATTTTAGTTTAGCAGTTTGCTGACAGTGTCCACCAGTATACTATATATAGCAGTACGGTAGGCCACTGCTGTACCTACCTCTGTGTCGTCACTCGTCATCCTTCAAGTATACTATCCATCTACATTCTATACCTGTGGTGCATTTTAGTTTAGCAGTTTGCTGACAGTGTCCACCAGTATACTATATATAGCAGTACGGTAGGCCACTGCTGTACCTACCTCTGTGTCGTCACTCGTCATCCATTAAGTATACTATCCATCTACATTCTATACCTGTGGTGCATTTTAGTTGTGCGCAGTATATATAGTAGTAGGCCATTGCTATACTGGCATATAATTCCACACATTAAAATATGGAGAACAAAAATGTGGAGGTTAAAAAAATAGGGAAAGATCAAGATCCACTTCCACCTCGTGCTGAAGCTGCTGCCACTAGTCATGGCCGAGATGATGAAATGCCATCAACGTCGTCTGCCAAGGCCGATGCCCAATGTCATAGTAGAGAGCATGTAAAATCTAAAACACAAAAGTTCAGTAAAATGACCCAAAAATCAAAATTAAAAGCGTCTGAGGAGAAGCGTAAACTTGCCAATATGCCATTTACGACACGGAGTGGCAAGGAACGGCTGAGGCCCTGGCCTATGTTCATGGCTAGTGGTTCAGCTTCAAATGAGGATGGAAGCACTCATCCTCTCGCTAGAAAAAAGAAAAGACTTAAGTTGGCAAAAGCACAGCAAAGAACTGTGCGTTCTTCAAAATCACAAATCCCCAAGGAGAGTCCAATTGTGTCGGTTGCGATGCCTGACCTTCCCAACACTGGACGGGAAGAGCTTGCGCCTTCCTTCATTTGCACGCCCCCTGCAAGTGCTGGAAGGAGCACCCGCAGTCCAGTTCCTGATAGTCAAATTGAAGATATCACTGTTGAAGTACACCAGGATGAGGATATGGGTGTTGCTGGCGCTGGGGAGGAAATTGACAAGGAGGATTCTGATGGTGAGGTGGTTTGCAAAATCACCTCTTCGGTGTGGAATTATTTCAACACAAATGCGGACAACAGGTGTCAAGCCGTGTGTTGCCTTTGTCAAGCTGTAATAAGTAGGGGTAAGTACGTTAACCACCTCGGAACATCCACCCTTATACATCACCTGCAGCGCATTCATCATAAGTCAGTGACAAGTTCAAAAACTTTGGGTGACAGCGGAAGCAGTCCACTGACCACTAAATCTGTAACCAAGCTCCTGCAAACCACACCACCAACTCCCTCAGTGTCAATTTCCTCCTTACCCAGGAAAGCCAATAATCCTGCAGGCCATGTCACTGGCAAGTCTGACGAGTCCTCTCCTGCCTGGGATTCCTCCGATGCATCCTTGAGTGTAATGCCTACTGCTGCTGGCGCTGCTGTTGTTGCTGCTGGGAGTCGATCGGCATCCCAGAGGGGAAGTCGGAAGACCACTTGTACTACTTCCAGTAACCAATTGACTGTCCAACAGTCCTTTGCGAGGAAGATGAAATATCACAGCAGTCATCCTGCTGCAAAGCGGATAACTGAGGCCTTGGCAGCCTGGGCGGTGAGAAACGTGGTTCCGGTATCCATCGTTAATTCAGAGCCAACTATAGACTTGATTGAGGTACTGTGTCCCCGGTACCAAATACCATCTAGGTTCCATTTCTCTAGGCAGGCGATACCGAAAATGTACACAGACCTCAGAAAAAGACTCACCAGTGTCCTAAAAAATGCAGTTGTACCCAATGTCCACTTAACCACGGACATGTGGACAAGTGGAGCAGGGCAGACTCAGGACTATATGACTATGACAGCCCACTGGGTAGATGTATTGCCTCCCGCTGCAAGAACAGCAGCGGCGGTACCAGTAGCAGCATCTCGCAAACGTCAACTCGTTCCTAGGCAGGCTACGCTTTGTATCACCGCTTTCCAGAATAGGCACACAGCTGAAAACCTCTTACGGCAACTGAGGAAGATCATCGCAGAATGGCTTACCCCAATTGGACTCTCCTGGGGATTTGTGACATCGGACAACGCCAGCAATATTGTGCGTGCATTATATCTGGGCAAATTCCAGCACGTCCCATGTTTTGCACATACCTTGAATTTGGTGGTGCAGAATTATTTAAAAAACGACAGGGGCGTGCAAGAGATGCTGTCGGTGGCCCGAAGAATTGCGGGCCACTTTCGGCATTCAGCACCGCGTACAGAAGACTGGAGCACCAACAAACATTCCTGGACCTGCCCTGCCATCATCTGAAGCAAGAGGTGGTAACGAGGTGGAATTCAACCCTCTATATGCTTCAGAGGATGGAGGAGCAGCAAAAGGCCATTCAAGCCTATACATCTGGCCACGATATAGGCAAAGGAGGTGGAATGCACCTGACTCAAGCGCAG
Source organism: Pseudophryne corroboree (assembly GCF_028390025.1). NCBI lineage: Eukaryota > Metazoa > Chordata > Amphibia > Anura > Myobatrachidae > Pseudophryne > Pseudophryne corroboree. The sequence continues at coordinate 666,261,851 of NC_086446.1, forward strand.
TGGAGAATGATTTCAACGTTGTGCAAGGTTCTGCAACCCTTCGAACTTGCCACACGTGAAGTCAGTTCAGACACTGCCAGCCTGAGTCAGGTCATTCCCCTCATCAGGCTTTTGCAGAAGAAGCTGGAGACATTGAAGGAGGAGCTAAAACAGAGCGATTCTGCTAGGCATGTGGGACTTGTGGATGGAGCCCTTAATTCGCTTAACCAGGATTCACGGGTGGTCAATCTGTTGAAATCAGAGCACTACATTTTGGCCACCGTGCTCGATCCTAGATTTAAAACCTACGTTGTATCTCTCTTTCCGGCAGACACAAGTCTGCAGAGGTTCAAAGACCTGCTGGTGAGAAAATTGTCAAGTCAAGCGGAACGTGACCCGTCACCATCTCCTCCTTCACATTCTCCCGCAACTGGGGGTGCGAGGAAAAGGCTAAGAATTCCGAGCCCATCCACTGGCGGTGATGCAGGGCAGTCTGGAGCGAGTGCTGACATCTGGTCCGGACTGAAGGACCTGCCAACGATTACTGACATGTCGTCTACTGTCACTGCGTATGATTCTGTCACCATTGAAAGAATGGTGGAGGATTATATGAGTGACCGCATCAGAGTAGGCACGTCAGACAGTCCGTACGTATACTGGCAGGAAAAAGAGGCAATTTGGAGGCCCTTGCACAAACTGGCTTTATTCTACCTAAGTTGCCCTTCCTCCAGTGTGTACTCCGAAAGAGTGTTTAGTGCAGCCGCTCACCTTGTCAGCAATCGGCGTACGAGGTTACTTCCAGAAAATGTGGAGAAGATGATGTTCATTAAAATGAATTATAATCAATTCCTCCGTGGAGACATTCACCAGCAGCAATTGCCTCCAGAAAGTACACGGGGACCTGAGATGGTGGATTCCAGTGGGGACGAATTAATAATCTGTGAGGAGGGGGATGTACACAGTGAAAGGGGTGAGGAATCGGAGGATGATGATGAGGTGGACATCTTGTATTTTTAGAGCCAGTTTGTGCAAGGAGAGATTGATTGCTTCTTTTTTGGTGGGGGCCCAAACCAACCAGTCATTTCAGTCACAGTCGTGTGGCAGACCCTGTCACTGAAATGATGGGTTCGTTAAAGTGTGCATGTCCTGTTTATACAACATAAGGGTGGGTGGGAGGGCCCAAGGACAATTCCATCTTGCACCTCTTTTTTCTTTCATTTTTCTTTGCATCATGTGCTGTTTGGGGACAATTTTTTTGAAGGGCTATCCTGCCTGACACTGCAGTGCCACTCCTAGATGGGCAAGGTGTTTGTGTCGGCCACTTGTGTCGCTTAGCTTAGTCACACAGCGACCTTGGTGCGCCTCTTTTTTTCTTTGCATCATGTGCTGTTTGGGGACAATTTTTTTGAAGGGCCATCCTGCCTGACACTGCAGTGCCACTCCTAGATGGGCCAGGTGTTTGTGTCGGCCACTTGTGTCGCTTAGCTTAGTCACACAGCGACCTTGGTGCGCCTCTTTTTTTATTTGCATCATGTGCTGTTTGGGGACAATTTTTTTGAAGGGCCATCCTGCCTGACACTGCAGTGCCACTCCTAGATGGGCCAGGTTTGTGTCGGCCACTTGTGTCGCTTAGCTTAGACACACAGCGACCTTGGTGCGCCTCTTTTTTTCTTTGCATCATGTGCTGTTTGGGGACAATTTTTTTGAAGGGCCATCCTGCCTGACACTGCAGTGCCACTCCTAGATGGGCCAGGTGTTTGTGTCGGCCACTTGTGTCGCTTAGCTTAGTCACACAGCGACCTTGGTGCGCCTCTTTTTTTCTTTGCATCATGTGCTGTTTGGGGACAATTTTTTTGAAGGGCCATCCTGCCTGACACTGCAGTGCCACTCCTAGATGGGCCAGGTGTTTGTGTCGGCCACTTGTGTCGCTTAGCTTAGTCACACAGCGACCTTGGTGCGCCTCTCTTTTTCTTTGCATCATGTGCTGTTTGGGGACAATTTTTTTGAAGGCCATCCTGACTGACACTGCAGTGCCACTCCTAGATGGGCCAGGTGTTTGTGTCGGCCACTTGTGTCGCTTAGCTTAGTCACACAGCGACCTCGGTGCAAATTTTAGGACTAAAAATAATATTGTGAGGTATGAGGTGTTTAGAATAGACTGGAAATGAGTGGAAATTATGGTTATTGAAGTTAATAATACTATGGGATCAAAATGACCCCCAAATTCTATGATTTAAGCTGTTTTTTAGGTTTTTTTGAAAAAAACACCCGAATCCAAAACACACCCGTATCCGACAAAAAAATTTCGGTGAGGTTTTGCCAAAACGCGTCCGAATCCAAAACACGGCCGCGGAACCTAACCCAAAACCAAAACACAAAACCCAAAAAATTTCCGGTGCACATCACTAGTTCAAACACTTTAGCAAAATTCTACAAGTTTGATACCCTGGCTGAGGAGGACCTCATGTTTGCTCAGTCGGTGCTGCAGAGTCATCCGCACTCTCCTGCCAATTTTGGAGCTTTGGTATAATCCCCATGGTCCTTACGGAGTCCCCAGCATCCTCTAGGACGTAAGAGAAAATAAGATTTTAAACCTACTGGTAAATATTTTTCTCCTAGTCCGTAGAGGATGCTGGGCGCCTGTCCCAGTGCGGACAACATCCTGCAAGACTTGTATATAGTTGTTGCTTACATAAGGGTTATGTTTCAGTTTGGATCAGTCTTGGACTGATACTGTTTTTGTTTCATACTGTTGACTGGTTCGTATATCTCATGTTATACGGTGTGAATGGTGTGGCTGGTATGAATCTTGCCCTTGGATTTCCAAAATCCTTTCCTCGTACTGTACGTCTCCTCTGGGCACAGTTTCTCTAACTGAGGTCTGGAGGAGGGGCATAGAGGGAGGAGCCAGTGCACACCCATACCTAAAGTTCTTTTTTAGTGCCCTTGTCTCCTGCGGAGCCCGTCTATTCCCCATGGTCCTTACGGAGTCCCCAGCATCCTCTACGGACTAGGAGAAAAAGATTTACCGGTAGGTTTAAAATCTTATTTTTTATAATAACCATAGTGCGTGACTATGCCCCGTAACCCTGGATATCCTTATCCATTAGGAATTTATCTAACCCATTCTTAAAGATGTTGACTGAGTCGACCATTACAACTCCCTCAGGCAGGGAATTCCAAACACGTATCATCCTTACCGTAAAAAAGCCTTTACGCCGTATTGTGCGGAATCGCCTCTCCTCTAACCTGAGCGAGTGTCCATGAGTTCTCTGTGTTGATCTAACCAAAAACAGGTCCTGCGCAAAATCTGTATATTGTCCCCTTATATATTTGTAAATGTTGATCATGTATCCTCTTAATCTCCTCTTTTCCAGTGTAAACATGCCTAGTCTTGCAAGCCTTTCCTCGTATTCCAGCGTCTCCATACCCTTAATTAGTTTGGTCGCCCGCCTTTGAAGCTTTTTTAGCTCCAGGATATCCTTTTTGTAGTAAGGTACCCAGAATTGTACACAGTATTCAAGGTGTGGCCTCACAAGTGATTTATATAACAGGACTGTACTGTGTGATGTGTGAGATACACCTGGGATTGTACACCCTATATACAGTACTGTGCAATGTGTGTGATACACCTGGTAAATAATTATACACCCTGTATACTGTACTGTGCGACATGTGTTATACACCTGGTGATTATACATCCTGTAATCTGTACTGAGCGATGTGTGAGATACACCTGGGGATTATACACCCTATATACTGTACAGTGTGATGTGTGAGATAAACCTGGGGATTATACACCCTATATTATTATTATTATTATTATTATTATCCTTTATTTATATGGCGCCACAAGGGTTCCGCAGTGCCCAATTACAGAGTACATAAATAATCAAACAGGAAAACAGCAACTTACAGTTGATGACAGTATAGGACAAGTACAGGGTAAATAAACATAGTTACATCAGCAGATCACACTGGAATAAGTATCAGGTGGCAGAAGACTGCTGATGTGGTACAGTTGAAGATTATTAAATAAGACAAAGGATAAGCACATGAGGGAAGAGGGCCCTGCTCGTGAGAGCTTACAATCTAAAGGGGAGGGGTAGACAGACATGGATGACACAGATGGGGTACATAGAGAACGTGGAACAGAGGGTTAGGATGAGATTTGGCTGGGTTTGGTGAAGAAGTGGACCCCCAGAAGGCACAAGTCAATACTTAACTTTGCAACATTTTACTGGGCTATGCAGGAGAAAATTAAAAATAGGGGAAAATAAAAATAAAAAAAAGAATCGATAACTTCTACCGCTTTCAAAAAGGTCAATGGAGGCTGAAATAATGGACAACTACCTCATGGAAGCCAGATACAGTATACCAAACAGTGCTTAGCAGAGTTAGGAATGAGTGCTTATGAAATACAGTAACATTTAGTCATAATATTTCAGAAACTGCATGGCTGGTCTCTTGCACTCTTTTGCTCTAATACACCACTTGCTTTAGGATTTATATTCAAAAACATTATGTCTCCATAATCCCAAAAATGTCAGTCTTCTTGGAAAGTGGTTTGTTCCTTTGTAAGGGAAAGAGAACAAACGTTCTCAAACAACGGTTTCTCAATTTCTTTTCTCATAAGTCCTAGAGGATGCTGGGGATGCTTCAAGAACCATGGGGTATAGACGGGATCCGCAGGAGACATGGGCACTTTAAGACTTTGAATGGGTGTGAACTGGCTCCTCCCTCTATGCCCCTCCTCCAGACTCCAGTTTAGATTCTGTGCCCAGTGAGACTGGTCACACACAGGGGAGCTCTACTGAGTTTCTCTGAAAAGACTTTATGATAGGTTTATTATTTTCAGGGAGCACTGCTGGCAACAGTCTCCCTGCATCGTGGGACTTAGGGGAGAGAAGCAGACCTACTTCTGTGAGTTTCAAGGCTCTGCTTCTTTGGCTACTGGACACCATTAGCTCCAGAGGGTCTGATCGCTAGGTACGCCTAGATGCTTGTTCCCAGAGCCCGCCGTCACCCCCTTGCAGAGCCAGAAGTCAGAAGACGGGTGAGTAGAAGAAGATCAGAAGACTTCAGTGATGGCTTTGAGGTACCGCACAGCGGCCGTGCTGTGCGCCATGTTCCCACACACACAGGCACTGTAGGGTGCAGGGCGCGGGGGGTGGGGGGGAGAATATAAATCCTCAACAGAGACTGGCAAACAAATATATAAGTGCCCAGGCACTAGATCTAACCCCCGCCAGTCTAAATATATGTAAGAAATAGCAGGGCTGAAGCGCGCCATTAAGAGTGCGGGGCTTACCCCTCACAGCTCATTTCAGCACCATTTTCTCCTCATAGAGACGCTGGTCCTTCCAAAACACTGCTGTATAGATTACAGTGAAAAACGAGGGGGGGGGGGGGGGCACAGTTGTTTGGTGCATTATAAGTTAAAAATAAAAAGCACACTATATAATGAGCAGAGCCGTCTTTCCGTATGGGCTCAATGGGCTCTTGCCCAAGGGCCCCAGGAGTATCAGGGCCCTAGGATGATAGCTGAGGGTCCCCTCTTTCCAGGGGTACCAGATTTTTTAAAATCGGCCATGGGGAACCGGAGATATCCGACCTCAAAGTAGTGGTCCCCATCCAAGCCTGTTAATTGCTCTTCCCAGCCAGATATCTCAGGTTCTGTCTGATTTAGAGTTTTTCCGAGGGTATAATCCAAAAGCTGCGACTCTCTCCTTTTGGTGGACACTGGCAGCTTGTCTCTGCTATGCCCAGAACCGGAAATATCAGCCTTCAAGCAGCTGGTCCTTGCTTCAGCTCCACACGCCTAATATGCAGTTTTAGGTTTTCATTGGTGAATTGCTCTGGCACCTGAACTCTGAGCCCTAATTCCCCAGTACCTTGTGAAAAGTGGGACTTTCTAGTTTTTTATCCCATTCAAAGCTAAGAAATATATTTTCAGGAACTGGAGATATCTGCAGTCAAGCAAGCTGCCCTCCCACCAGAAAATTATAAATATTAAGCCCACTCCACTATCCACCCCTCCCCTACGTATTAAACACCCCCTACCACCCTAAAAGTCATGTACCAGGGCTACTTCATTCAGCCCAATGCCCCCTTCTACAGTTTAGCCCCATTTGTGCAGTAAAGGAGTAATTAGCAGAAATGACTGCTCCAGGTCCTACATGCTGAGCGGAAGATAGAACACCCCCTACCACCCGCGGGACTTCAAAGCTGCCACTGATAGCACCCCCCACCCCTACCACTGGAGGATGGGTAGGGGGCCCAGTGCATTGCTGTGCCCAGGGGCCTACACTGCTGTTAAGACAGCCCTGATAATGAGCGCTGTGGAAATGAGCTGGTAAATTCCTTCTGTAATTCCCTGACAGAATGTACTGGGGTCTATCCCTTATAGCCAGTGTAGTGTTGGTGGGTGTTTGGTACACGTGTGTCGGCATATCTGAAGCTGAATGGCTGTGGGAATGACTCTGTCGGTGCCGCCAACTCCTAATGGTACTTGTAAATAAATGTCTGTAGAGGTATGTTCTTCCCAAGAGAAAACTATATGGGAGACACAGACGTGTGGTGGTGACCCTGTCAGCACCAACAGTATCTGACTGGGTAAACATTGTCATGATAATGTGATGCATAGGTCTGTGGCACAAACACAGATGTAGTAATATTTATGGATGGTGTCATATTCATAGAATACATTTCCCTCAGACCCCTCAGCATCGCAAAAATGTTATTTTGCCCAGTTACTACTCCCGGAGATCGACACGAATACGGTTTCTTATGTCGATCATAATGTTTCCTGACTAGATCCACAAAATCGGCATTCAGTACATGTTTCATACACATTAAGAACGTATTAACGTCACTAGTGACCCTGCTGTTCCTGTCAAAGGGATATTTATATATGAGTTTTATATATATATATATATATATATATATATATATATATATACACACACACATATAGATATTTGTGTGTATAGGTGTATTTAAAGGTGTATATATATATATATATATATATATATATGTGTGTATATATATAAAAAAATTCTAATGAATGCTGAGGTAAAGTTATTCCTTCTCATGTGCTGAGCGGCAATGACAAGATGTTTTCAAATCCTCAAGAGGATTCCGAGTGTTTATTCTTTTCCCACTGTGGATAGAATAAAGTGAGAGTCACCCCCTGTTCTGCACGGGGCCCTGTCAGAATTGATTGTATGCAGAAAGATATGTGATACTCTAATTATGTGCCCGCGTGTACGTTGATTATACTTGCGTTACATGCGCATGGGGGAGTAGTTGTATGCAGGGTACTCCTTAAGTTGGGTCATATCTATAACATTGCAGCATACTGCGGTGCGACTACAAGGGATATAGGACTCTTGGGTCGCAGGCCAATTCCATGGCGGTCTCGACTAGGAGGGCGTTGTGGATTCACCAATGGAATGCTGAGGCTGACTCAGAGAAGAACTGGAGTCTCTTCCCTAGGAAGGTAAAACCTGGTTTGGGGATGGCCTTGTTAAGTTGATCTCGGCAGATACCACTGGTAAGTCTACCTTCTTGCCCTATGTTCCCTCACAATGGTTGGTGACGCATTATTGTAGGATGCAGTCATTTCGACCGAATAGAAACAGATTTCCCTTTCTTTGCAGGTAGAGGAAGGTGGAAGGTGAAAAGGTAAGAGGTCAGCAGCCTTTTCAAGTTCGCAGAAGCAGAAATCGTCCTCTGTTTCTGCCACATCCACCGCATGACGCTGGGTCTATCTTGTGGGAGCCCACACCGGTGGGACCATGTCTAATACTCTTCAGTCAGTCCTGGAACGGACATGGATCAGTGAGTTTAAGAATAGAGTCCCAAGGGGGACATACTGGAGTTTCCAGACGTTTCCCCACACCGATTTTTCAAATAGACCTTACCGATTCTCCTCTGGACGGGGAGGTAGTATGCGACGCCATACAAGAGTTGTGTCAGGATCAGGTCATTGTCCTGCTGTCCCGGTCACACAAAAAAAAAAGGAAGCTGTTATTCAAGCTTTTTCCTGCTTCCAAGGCCGGACAGCTCGGTCAGAACAATCCTATATCTAAAATCCCAAAAATTTCTACTTAAGAAGTTGAACTACAAGATGGAATCTCTCAGGGCAGGGATCTCCAATCTGAAAAAGGAGAAAGGGGGTCTAATTACGGTTTCTTCCGCATTAGGCTTACCTGGGTTTGCTATTCAGGATTGTCATTACCAATTCACCGGAGGTATGATGGTTTTCCTTCAATAGTAAAAGAGTCATTATTATTCTGTACTGGGACACTCTCCTGATTACGGCGAGGTCAAGAAACCAAGTGGTGCAAAACGTTGCATTCTCCCTTACAGTTCTTCAACAAAGTGGTTGGCTCCTGAACTTGCCAGAATCACTGTTGATCCCAACGACGCGGTTGTCGGCATTGGGAACAATGTTAGATACAGAACTGTTGAGAGTTTGTTTCTTCCATTGGAAAAAGCTCTGAGGATCCCGAGTTGGGTCAGATCTGCAACAGTGTCAATCCATCAATACATTCAGTTGATGAAAAAGATGGTTGCGGCCTACGAGGCCATTCAGTGAGCAGGTTAAATGCCAGAGTGGTTTTAGCGGGACCAGTTGGACAATTGGCCCGGTTCCCACCTGGGATAATCCTGTTTTTTCAAGACCAGAATTTCACTCCTGTGGTAGCGGCGCATTTCTCATAAGCGCAGGTTCGGGTTCCAGGACTGGTTCCTAGGGACCACAGATGCATGCCTTTGAGGCGGGGGAGCTGTCACACAGGAGGAAAACTTCAGAGGAAGAGGGTCAAGTTAAGATACTTGTCACCACATTAACGGTCTAGAGGTAAGGGCCGTGTATAACAGTTTTCTACAAACAAAAACCGAAGCAGCAATGGCAGAAGCCATAAAGATTTTTCGCTGGGCAACTAAATCATATACGCACTCTGTCAGCGATGTTCGTTCCAGGAGTGGACAACCAGGAAGCAGGCTTCCTCACGGACATGTTCTCCATCCAGGAGAGTGGTGTCTTCATCCAGAGGTTTTCACAGAAGTGACAGGTTGTTGAGGGATTCATAAAATAGACAAGATGGCATCTCGCCTCAACAAGAAGCTTCAGAGATATTGTTACAGGTCAAGGGACCTTCAAGCAATAGCGGCAGACGTCCTAATGACTCCGTGGGTGTTTTCAGTTGGTCTACGCATCCCCTCCGCTTCCATTTTTATCCAAAAATGCTAAAGATCTTAAGAAGAACAAAGTTTCAGGTGATCCTCATTGTTTCAGACTGGCCTAAGAGGACCTGGTATCCGGATCTTCAGATGAACGCCGGATCCTAGCCGAGAGGATATTTCCAGTGAAGTCATCCCTACTGTTCTTCAGACCAGTAGAGGAGTAACGTAACAACATCACCATCGTATTTGGAGAAAGCATGTGTCTTGGTGCGTATCCAAGAAGGCTTCTACGGAAGATTCCAGTGGGGTCGTTTTCTCCTTTTTTCACAAGATAGTGTGGATGCGGGTCTTAAGTTGGGCTCGATTAAGGTTCAGATTTCAGCCTTATCAGTTTTATTCCAAAAACAATTGGCCTCCTTTACAAAAGTTCGAACTTTCGTAAAAGGAGTGTTACACATCCAACCTCCCTTTGTGCCCCTTTGGAGCTCCATGGGGTCTCAACGTGGTGTTGCAGTTCCGGCAATCTCATTGGTTTGAACCTTTACGTAAGGTAGAGTTGTAATTCGTCAGTTGGAAAGTGGTCAGGCTGTTGGCCTTGGCATCCGCAAGACGGGTGTCTGAATCAGCGGCTTTGTCTCACAAGAGCACCTATTTAATCTTCCATGCGGATAGAGCGGAGTTGAGAACTCATCGGCAATTTTCTGCCAAAAGTGGCTTCCTCGTTTCACATGAACCAACCTATTGTGGTGCCAGTGGCTACTGAAGTCTTGACGGAATACAAGTCTCTCGATGTGGTCAGAGCTTTGAAAATTTATGTCGCCAGAATGGCTCAGATTAGGACAACGGAGGCTCTGTTTGTCCTGTATGCTCCCAACAAGATTTGGGCTCATGCTTCAAAGCAGACTATTGCACGCTGGATCTGTAATACGATTCAGCAGGCTCATTCTATGGCTGGATTGCCATTACCGAAATCGGTGAAGACCCATTCTACCAGAAAGGTTGGCGCATCCTGTGTGGCTGCCCGAGGAGTCTCGGCATTACGGCTTTGCCGAGCAGTTACTTGGTCGGGTTCAAACACCTTGCGAAGTTTTACAAGTTTGATACCCTGGCTGATGAGGACCTTTTGTTGATTCAATCAGTGCTGCAGAGTCATCCGCACTCTCCCACCCGTTCTGGAGCTTTGGTATAAACTAGAGATGAGCGGGTTCGGTTTCTTTGAATCCGAACCCGCACGAACTTCACTTTTTTTTTCACGGGTCCGAGCGACTCGGATCTTCCCGCCTTGCTCGGTTAACCCGAGCGCGCCCGAACGTCATCATGACGCTGTCGGATTCTCGCGAGACTCGGATTCTATATAAGGAGCCGCGCGTCGCCGCCATTTTCACACGTGCATTGAGATTGATAGGGAGAGGACGTGGCTGGCGTCCTCTCCATTAGAATAGATTAGAAGAGAGAGAGAGAGAGAGAGATTGTGCAGACAGAGTTTACCACAGTGACCAGTGCAGTTGTTGTTAAGTTAACTTTTATTTAATATATCCGTTCTCTGCTATATCCGTTCTCTGCCTGAAAAAAACGATACACAGCAGTCACACAGTGTGACTCAGTCTGTGTGCACTCAGCTCAGCCCAGTGTGCTGCACATCAATGTATAAAAGCTTATAATAATTGTGGGGGAGACTGGGGAGCACTGCAGGTTGTTATAGCAGGAGCCAGGAGTACATAATATTATATTAATTTAAAATTAAACAGTGCACACTTTTGCTGCAGGAGTGCCACTGCCAGTGTGACTAGTGGTGACCAGTGCCTGACCACCAGTATAGTAGTATATTGTTGTATACTATCTCTTTATCAACCAGTCTATATTAGCAGCAGACACAGTACAGTGCGGTAGTTCACGGCTGTGGCTACCTCTGTGTCGGCAGTCGGCAGGCAGTCCGTCCATCCATAATTGTATTATAATATATACCACCTAACCGTGGATTTTTTTTCATTCTTTATACCGTCATAGTGTCATACTAGTTGTTACGAGTATACTACTATCTCTTTATCAACCAGTGTACAGTGCGGTAGTTCACGGCTGTGGCTACCTCTGTGTCGGCAGTCGGCAGGCAGTCCGTCCATCCATAATTGTATTATAATATATACCACCTAACCGTGGTTTTTTTTTTCATTCTTTATACCGTCATAGTGTCATACTAGTTGTTACGAGTATACTACTATCTCTTTATCAACCAGTGTACAGTGCGGTAGTTCACGGCTGTGGCTACCTCTGTGTCGGCAGTCGGCAGGCAGTCCGTCCATCCATAATTGTATTATAATATATACCACCTAACCGTGGTTTTTTTTTCATTCTTTATACCGTCATAGTCAGTCATACTAGTTGTTACGAGTATACTACTATCTCTTTATCAACCAGTGTACAGTGCGGTAGTTCACGGCTGTGGCTACCTCTGTGTCGGCACTCGGCAGGCAGTCCGTCCATCCATAATTGTATTATAATATATACCACCTAACCGTGGTTTTTTTTTCATTCTTTATACCGTCATAGTGTCATACTAGTTGTTACGAGTATACTACTATCTCTTTATCAACCAGTGTACAGTGCGGTAGTTCACGGCTGTGGCTACCTCTGTGTCGGCAGTCGGCAGGCAGTCCGTCCATCCATAATTGTATTATAATATATACCACCTAACCGTGGTTTTTTTTTCATTCTTTATACCGTCATAGTGTCATACTAGTTGTTACGAGTATACTACTATCTCTTTATCAACCAGTGTACAGTGCGGTAGTTCACGGCTGTGGCTACCTCTGTGTCGGAACTCGGCAGGCAGTCCGTCCATCCATAATTGTATTACAATATATACCACCTAACCGTGGTTTTTTTTTCATTCTTTATACCGTCATAGTCAGTCATACTAGTTGTTACGAGTATACTACTATCTCTTTATCAACCAGTGTACAGTGCGGTAGTTCACGGCTGTGGCTACCTCTGTGTCGGAACTCGGCAGGCAGTCCGTCCATCCATAATTGTATTATTATAATATATACCACCTAACCGTGGTTTTTTTTTCATTCTTTATACCGTCATAGTGTCATACTAGTTGTTACGAGTATACTACTATCTCTTTATCAACCAGTGTACAGTGCGGTAGTTCACGGCTGTGGCTACCTCTGTGTCGGCAGTCGGCAGGCAGTCCGTCCATCCATAATTGTATTATAATATATACCACCTAACCGTGGTTTTTTTTTCATTCTTTATACCGTCATAGTCAGTCATACTAGTTGTTACGAGTATACTACTATCTCTTTATCAACCAGTGTACAGTGCGGTAGTTCACGGCTGTGGCTACCTCTGTGTCGGAACTCGGCAGGCAGTCCGTCCATCCATAATTGTATTACAATATATACCACCTAACCGTGGTTTTTTTTTCATTCTTTATACCGTCATAGTCAGTCATACTAGTTGTTACGAGTATACTACTATCTCTTTATCAACCAGTGTACAGTGCGGTAGTTCACGGCTGTGGCTACCTCTGTGTCGGCACTCGGCAGGCAGTCCGTCCATCCATAATTGTATTACAATATATACCACCTAACCATGGTTTTTTTATACCACCTAACCGTGGCAGTCCGTCCATAATTGTATACTAGTATCCAATCCATCCATCTCCATTGTTTACCTGAGGTGCCTTTTAGTTCTGCCTATAAAATATGGAGAACAAAAAAGTTGAGGTTCCAAAATTAGGGAAAGATCAAGATCCACTTCCACCTCGTGCTGAAGCTGCTGCCACTAGTCATGGCCGAGACGATGAAATGCCAGCAACGTCGTCTGCCAAGGCCGATGCCCAATGTCATAGTACAGAGCATGTCAAATCCAAAACACCAAATATCAGGAAAAAAAGGACTCCAAAACCTAAAATAAAATTGTCGGAGGAGAAGCGTAAACTTGCCAATATGCCATTTACCACACGGAGTGGCAAGGAACGGCTGAGGCCCTGGCCTATGTTCATGGCTAGTGGTTCAGCTTCACATGAGGATGGAAGCACTCAGCCTCTCGCTAGAAAACTGAAAAGACTCAAGCTGGCAAAAGCACCGCAAAGAACTGTGCGTTCTTTGAAATCCCAAATCCACAAGGAGAGTCCAATTGTGTCGGTTGCGATGCCTGACCTTCCCAACACTGGACGTGAAGAGCATGCGCCTTCCACTATTTGCATGCCCCCTGCAAGTGCTGGAAGGAGCACCCGCAGTCCAGTTCCTGATAGTCAGATTGAAGATGTCAGTGTTGAAGTACACCAGGATGAGGAGGATATGGGTGTTGCTGGCGCTGGGGAGGAAATTGACCAGAAGGATTCTGATGGTGAGGTGGTTTGTTTAAGTCAGGCACCCGGGGAGACACCTGTTGTCCGTGGGAGGAATATGGCCGTTGACATGCCAGGTGAAAATACCAAAAAAATCAGCTCTTCGGTGTGGAGGTATTTCACCAGAAATGCGGACAACAGGTGTCAAGCCGTGTGTTCCCTTTGTCAAGCTGTAATAAGTAGGGGTAAGGACGTTAACCACCTCGGAACATCCTCCCTTATACGTCACCTGCAGCGCATTCATAATAAGTCAGTGACAAGTTCAAAAACTTTGGGTGACAGCGGAAGCAGTCCACTGACCAGTAAATCCCTTCCTCTTGTAACCAAGCTCACGCAAACCACCCCACCAACTCCCTCAGTGTCAATTTCCTCCTTCCCCAGGAATGCCAATAGTCCTGCAGGCCATGTCACTGGCAAGTCTGACGAGTCCTCTCCTGCCTGGGATTCCTCCGATGCATCCTTGCGTGTAACGCCTACTGCTGCTGGCGCTGCTGTTGTTGCCGCTGGGAGTCGATGGTCATCCCAGAGGGGAAGTCGTAAGCCCACTTGTACTACTTCCAGTAAGCAATTGACTGTTCAACAGTCCTTTGCGAGGAAGATGAAATATCACAGCAGTCATCCTACTGCAAAGCGGATAACTGAGTCCTTGACAACTATGTTGGTGTTAGATGTGCGTCCGGTATCCGCCGTTAGTTCACAGGGAACTAGACAATTTATTGAGGCAGTGTGCCCCCGTTACCAAATACCATCTAGGTTCCACTTCTCTAGGCAGGCGATACCGAGAATGTACACGGACGTCAGAAAAAGACTCACCAGTGTCCTAAAAAATGCAGTTGTACCCAATGTCCACTTAACCACGGACATGTGGACAAGTGGAGCAGGGCAGGGTCAGGACTATATGACTGTGACAGCCCACTGGGTAGATGTATGGACTCCCGCCGCAAGAACAGCAGCGGCGGCACCAGTAGCAGCATCTCGCAAACGCCAACTCTTTCCTAGGCAGGCTACGCTTTGTATCACCGCTTTCCAGAATACGCACACAGCTGAAAACCTCTTACGGCAACTGAGGAAGATCATCGCGGAATGGCTTACCCCAATTGGACTCTCCTGTGGATTTGTGGCATCGGACAACGCCAGCAATATTGTGTGTGCATTAAATATGGGCAAATTCCAGCACGTCCCATGTTTTGCACATACCTTGAATTTGGTGGTGCAGAATTTTTTAAAAAACGACAGGGGCGTGCAAGAGATGCTGTCGGTGGCCAGAAAAATTGCGGGACACTTTCGGCGTACAGGCACCACGTACAGAAGACTGGAGCACCACCAAAAACTACTGAACCTGCCCTGCCATCATCTGAAGCAAGAAGTGGTAATGAGGTGGAATTCAACCCTCTATATGCTTCAGAGGTTGGAGGAGCAGCAAAAGGCCATTCAAGCCTATACAATTGAGCACGATATAGGAGATGGAATGCACCTGTCTCAAGTGCAGTGGAGAATGATTTCAACGTTGTGCAAGGTTCTGATGCCCTTTGAACTTGCCACACGTGAAGTCAGTTCAGACACTGCCAGCCTGAGTCAGGTCATTCCCCTCATCAGGCTTTTGCAGAAGAAGCTGGAGGCATTGAAGAAGGAGCTAACACGGAGCGATTCCGCTAGGCATGTGGGACTTGTGGATGCAGCCCTTAATTCGCTTAACAAGGATTCACGGGTGGTCAATCTGTTGAAATCAGAGCACTACATTTTGGCCACCGTGCTCGATCCTAGATTTAAAGCCTACCTTGGATCTCTCTTTCCGGCAGACACAGGTCTGCTGGGGTTGAAAGACCTGCTGGTGACAAAATTGTCAAGTCAAGCGGAACGCGACCTGTCAACATCTCCTCCTTCACATTCTCCCGCAACTGGGGGTGCGAGGAAAAGGCTCAGAATTCCGAGCCCACCCGCTGGCGGTGATGCAGGGCAGTCTGGAGCGACTGCTGATGCTGACATCTGGTCCGGACTGAAGGACCTGACAACGATTACGGACATGTCGTCTACTGTCACTGCATATGATTCTCTCAACATTGATAGAATGGTGGAGGATTATATGAGTGACCGCATCCAAGTAGGCACGTCACACAGTCCGTACTTATACTGGCAGGAAAAAGAGGCAATTTGGAGGCCCTTGCACAAACTGGCTTTATTCTACCTAAGTTGCCCTCCCACAAGTGTGTACTCCGAAAGAGTGTTTAGTGCCGCCGCTCACCTTGTCAGCAATCGGCGTACGAGGTTACATCCAGAAAATGTGGAGAAGATGATGTTCATTAAAATGAATTATAATCAATTCCTCCGCGGAGACATTGACCAGCAGCAATTGCCTCCACAAAGTACACAGGGAGCTGAGATGGTGGATTCCAGTGGGGACGAATTGATAATCTGTGAGGAGGGGGATGTACACGGTGATATATCGGAGGGTGAAGATGAGGTGGACATCTTGCCTCTGTAGAGCCAGTTTGTGCAAGGAGAGATTAATTGCTTCTTTTTTGGGGGGGGTCCAAACCAACCCGTCATATCAGTCACAGTCGTGTGGCAGACCCTGTCACTGAAATGATGGGTTGGTTAAAGTGTGCATGTCCTGTTTTGTTTATACAACATAAGGGTGGGTGGGAGGGCCCAAGGATAATTCCATCTTGCACCTCTTTTTTCTTTTCTTTTTCTTTGCATCATGTGCTGATTGGGGAGGGTTTTTTGGAAGGGACATCCTGCGTGACACTGCAGTGCCACTCCTAGATGGGCCCGGTGTTTGTGTCGGCCACTAGGGTCGCTAATCTTACTCACACAGCTACCTCATTGAGCCTCTTTTTTTCTTTGCGTCATGTGCTGTTTGGGGAGGGTTTTTTGGAAGGGACATCCTGCGTGACACTGCAGTGCCACTCCTAGATGGGCCCGGTATTTGTGTCGGCCACTAGGGTCGCTAATCTTACTCACACAGTCAGCTACCTCATTGCGCCTCTTTTTTTCTTTGCGTCATGTGCTGTTTGGGGAGGGTTTTTTGGAAGGGCCATCCTGCGTGACACTGCAGTGCCACTCCTAGATGGGCCCGGTGTTTGTGTCGGCCACTAGGGTCGCTAATCTTACTCACACAGCTACCTCATTGCGCCTCTTTTTTTCTTTGCGTCATGTGCTGTTTGGGGAGGGTTTTTTGGAAGGGCCATCCTGCGTGACACTGCAGTGCCACTCCTAGATGGGCCCGGTGTTTGTGTCGGCCACTAGGGTCGCTAATCTTACTCACACAGCTACCTCATTGCGCCTCTTTTTTTCTTTGCGTCATGTGCTGTTTGGGGAGGGTTTTTTGGAAGGGACATCCTGCGTGACACTGCAGTGCCACTCCTAGATGGGCCCGGTGTTTGTGTCGGCCACTAGGGTCGCTTATCTTACTCACACAGCGACCTCGGTGCAAATTTTAGGACTAAAAATAATATTGTGAGGTGTGAGGTATTCAGAATAGACTGAAAATGAGTGTAAATTATGGTTTTTGAGGTTAATAATACTTTGGGATCAAAATGACCCCCAAATTCTATGATTTAAGCTGTTTTTTAGTGTTTTTTGAAAAAAACACCCGAATCCAAAACACACCCGAATCCGACAAAAAAAATTCGGTGAGGTTTTGCCAAAACGCGTTCGAACCCAAAACACGGCCGCGGAACCGAACCCAAAACCAAAACACAAAACCCGAAAAATTTCAGGCGCTCATCTCTAGTATAAACCCCATGGTTCTTGAGGCATCCCCAGCATCCTCTAGGACGTATAAGAAAATAGGATTTTAATACCTACCGGTAAATCCTTTTCTCTTAGTCCATAGAGGATGCTTGGCGCCCATCCCAGTGCGTACTGTATCTGCAATTATTGGGTATGGTTACACACATGGGGTATATTTACTAAAATTCGTATTTTTCCGAATGAGGTTAAAGTTCAAACACAAATGACATCGAAAGTGTAAATTTGCAACTTTTTGAATTTATTACGACTAATTTACTAAGCTGTCGTATTCTGCATTTTCGTATTTACCGATGTCGATGTCAATCGTATTTTTTGGCAGTGTTTTACGGGAGTGAATTGTAAAACATTGCCGACTTTAACACAATGAATCTCGCCCGGATCTGTGAGATCCGTGCTGGGCTTCATTGTGCACCTTTCGTAAAAAATAAAACATTGTTAAAATAAAAAATAAAAATGCGTGGGGTCCCCCCTCCTAAGCAAAACCAGCCTCGGGCTCTTTGAGCCGGTCCTGGTTGAAAAAATATGGGGAATAAAGTGACAGGGGTTCCCCCATATTTAATCAACCAGCACCAGGCTCTGCGCCTGGTCCTGGTTCCAAAAATACGGGGGACAAAAAGCGCAGGGGTCCCCCGTATTTCTGAAACCAGCACCGGGCTCCACTAGCCAGATACATAATGCCACAGCTGAGGGACACTTTTATATTGGTCCCTGTGGCCGTGGCATTACATACCCAACTAGTCACCCCTGGCCGGGGTACCCTGGAGGAGTGGGGACCCCTTCAATCAAGGGGTCCCCCCCTCCAGCCACCCAAGGGCCAGGGGTGAAGCCCGAGGCTGTCCCCCCATCCAAGGGCGGCGGATGGGGGCTGATAGCCTTTTTGTCAAAATTTGAATATTGTTTTTAGTAGCAGTACTACAAGTCCCAGCAAGCCTCCCCCGCAAGCTGGTACTTGGAGAACCACAAGTACCAGCATGCGGAGGAAAACCGGGCCCGCTGGTACCTGTAGTACTACTACTAAAAAAATACCCCAATAAAAACAGGACACACACACCTTGAAAGTAAAAGTTTATTACATACATCCACACCTCCAAACATACATACTTACCTATGTTCACACGAGGGTCGGTCCTCTTCTCCATGTAGAATCCATGGGGTACCTTTTGGAAAAATTATACTCACATAATCCAGTTTAGATCGGTCCTCTTCTGTTCTATTTGTAATCCACGTACTTTGCAAAATAAAAAAAACGGACACCCGACCACGCACTGAAAGGGGCCCCATGTTTTCACATGGGACCCTTTTCCCCGACTGCCAGGAACCCCCCCTGACTTCTGTCTAAGAGGGTTCCTTCAGCCAATCAGGGAGCGCCACGTCGTGGCACCCTCCTGATTGACTGTGTGCTCCTGTAGTGTCTGTCAGGCAGCACATGGCAGTGATACAATGCAGCGCCTATGCGCTCCATTGTAACCAATGGTGGGAACTTTGTGGTCAGCGGTTGACCGAAAGTAACCTCACCGCTGACCGCAAAATTCCCACCATTGGTTACAATGCATTTTTTTGCAACAAATTTAACATTTTCCCACCCCTTCCCACTGATAAACATGCACGGATCTCATGGATCCGTGCATGCATATCAGAGCACGGTAAAAAAAAGAAGGTCTGTTTTATTTTAGCACTTTCTTACGATTTGTATTTTTTCACGGCAGTGTTTGGCTATTGCCGGCAGTGTTTGTGAATTACACTTTTTAGTAAATTACCGAGTTCTACCAAATTGCAGGTGTATTTGACCGATGGTGTATTCATTCGTATTTTTTTTCTTGGACTTCCAAAAAAATATGAATGCCCTCATCACTCCTGTTATTTGAGTTTAGTAAATTCCCGAGATGACACTTTGAAGAAAAAACACCATCTCGGTCAAAATCGGGAGCTTAGTAAATATACCCCATGGTTTGTTGCGTTTAAGTTAGCCTGTTGCTGACGTTATTCATGC
This sequence comes from Pseudophryne corroboree, assembly GCF_028390025.1. Taxonomy (NCBI): domain Eukaryota; kingdom Metazoa; phylum Chordata; class Amphibia; order Anura; family Myobatrachidae; genus Pseudophryne; species Pseudophryne corroboree. The sequence goes on from NC_086446.1 coordinate 666,281,125, forward strand.
TGTGGCATGCGTTATGCTGTTATTGTTGTGTTTACACACAGGTTGTGTTACGCTTTATGTCAGCATATTGCTGCATATTCTTCATGCCGTCGGCTGGTGTTCTATTGAATGCCACGTTCTGCGGCATACTGGAGGTGTGAGCTGGTAAGATGCTCACCGTGGTTTAACAATAAATTCTTTCCTCGAAATGTCCGTCTCCCTGGGCACAGTTACTTAAACTGGAGTCTGGAGGAGGGGCATAGAGGGAGGAGCAAGTTCACACCCATTCAAAGTCTTAAAGTGCCCATGTCTCCTGCGAATCCCGTCTATACCCCATGGTTCTTGAAGCATCCCCATCATCCTCTACGGACTAAGAGAAAAGGATTTACTGGTAGGTATTAAAATCCTTTTTTTCCTCTGGGAAGGGATTGTGGATTCGCAGGAATATCTGAGCATTTCTGTAATCAGAAAGCAGCGACTTTCTACAAATGTTTATGAATAATTCCAGTGATTTTGTCATTTTCTTCCAGTGATTTGGACCAATAATATCATTGATTACAACAAATAATTCCTGTGATTTTGTCATTTTCTTCCAGTGATTTGGACCAATAATACCATTGATTAGAACTAATAATTCCTGTGATATTGAGGTGTTTGTGTCGCTTAGCTTAGCCGTCCAGCGACCACAGTGCACCTCTTTTTCTCTTTTCTTTGCATCATGTGCTGTTTGGGGCCAATTTTTTTAAGTGCCATCCTGTCTGACACTGCAGTGCCACTCCTAGATGGGCCAGGTGTTTGTGGTCGCTTAGCTTAGTCATCCAGCGACTTCAGTGCAAATTTTAGGACTAAAAATAATATTGTGAGGTATGAGGTGTTCAGAATAGACTAGAAATGAGTGGCAGGGAGCTACTTGTCGCAGCCCGGGTCGCAGCGGCTGTGTGTGACGTCATGCAGCTGCCGCAGCCCATTCCCTTAATGGTCCGGGCACTGATACATTGCCCACACCGCGCCCACTAAACGGCAGCTAAATGCCGCTGGCCCACCCCCTCCTGCCCAGCGACCGCCTCTGCCTGTCAATCAGGAAGAGGCGATCGCAGGGCTAAGACAGCCTTCGGCTGTCTGCCATTCACCAGCGCACTGCGGTGTCAGCGCATTCGCAGTTCAGGCCTGATCGCTGCTGTGCGAACACGCACAGCAGCGATCAGGTCTGAATTAGCCCCCTTGTATTTGACTTTGTTCACCAACTTGCTTAGATCAGCTCAACTAGATGCCAAAGATGAGACAGGCAAGCTAGACCAGCAGCCTGGGCTTGTGGGGCTGGAGCCTTAAAATAAAAATATTTTTTTATGATACAGATGTGTCCTACTAAAAATAATACATTATAATATATTTCAGGAAAATGAATCAACGGGAATATTGTCCCCAAGTTCTAAATGGACAAAATGTGGAGTTGGTAGATTCCTTTAAATTTGAAGGTGTTACTATCACCAATGACTTGTGTTGGACTGCTCATACCAAGGGGGTAGTTAGGAAAATGCATACCTCAGGACTGGGTAGGAAGATTTAAGTAAACTTTTATTGTCATATTGTAGAGAGTGTTCTTCTAATGTATGAGATTTTATTGTGGTTTGATAACTGCATGGCAGCAGAGTGCAAGTCACTTGAAAGGGTTGTAAGGGCAGCTAGTAAAGTGTTTGGCTTGCACCTACCCAGTGTGCAGGAGGAAATGAAAAAAAGACTCTTCACTAAAATACAAAGCATACTGGGAGTTTTGTCACATCTGAGTTATGATATGTTTACAGTGCTGCCATCTAAAACATGATATAGATCTACTCTATGTCATACTAGTAGACTAATATGTAGGTTTTGGATCCTATTCAGTATTCAGTAAGGATTGCAAAATCTGCTAAACAGCAGAATTTACAATACTTTTGCTTGCATGCTGGGGGCCGCTCATCGCAGGGCAAGGCTGCCCAGCATGCAGCCCACAGCCCACCCACTGCACTCACGCTCAAATTGCGATTGCACCACAATTTCAGCGTGATCTCTGAAATTGTGGACGGCTCCTGCCAGTGCAGCCTGGCTACGATGGCAGGTGGCCTGCCACCATTTTTTTGTTTGGAGCGGCTGCGTGTGACATCACGCTGCTGCCCTGATAACACTGCCGACATGCCCCCCATAAACACATGTGCAGAACGCAGTACCTGAATTAGCCCCTTCGTCCATCTGCGATTACCATGTTAAATCATTCCTAACGATCTTGTGGAAGCACTTTTTAAGGTGATGAAGTTTCTTCTGTTTTTAAGCTTTTTTACATGACTTTTCTGATTGCACATGTGATTAATTTAGTTGACTATACATGCATGTAAATTGTTGATGACAATAAAGTTGAATTGAATTGAATAAACAATACTCATCTATAATGCATTTGTAAAAGTTAATAATCATTTAGAGTTGAGAAAACTTTCTCTCTAGAACGTTAAAACTTTGTTAAGCTTTGTAGAGTCCCTATGGGACACATTTTCATCTCATGATATAAGAGTGCAAACCTCAGTAATTGCACACTATGACCAAGCCAACATATCTTTGCACTCGATACTGTAGATCAGGTAAAGCAGATTAGATGTACAATGGCGACCATGGGTAGGTAAATAAAAAGGCAATAAAGCAGGAATGTGTTTTAATTATATCTGTATATTTTTACTTAATATGGCATTGAATGAATATATTACATTTTGTATTGTTTTCCTTTTATCCAAATAAATAATGTGTTTTTCTTTAATTAATTTGAAAGCAAAACATATTTACAACCACATTATCATCACTCTTGTATATGTGTACAGAGGTACAGTATGTTTTCATCTTTTACAGACATGGGGGCAGTATGGATGGTGTAAGGGTTAGCATTACTGTCTAACATCATTCTGGTTGTGGGTTCAATTCCAACCATTGCCCTAACTGTGTGGGTGGGCGAAGTGGTTCTTATCTGCTGTCAAATTCTATGTTCGGATTTTTAAGTTTAATAGATGGAATAATTGTTTGTTGCTAGTGCAGTTGCAAATATAATCTTTAGTAATTGGATAATAACATATTGCAATTAATTTTTGTAATAGTAATTAGATGGCACGATCCAAAATGTAATAATCACCAGATGCAAACACACAGTTTAATTTATCTTATTATTTTATTATGTTTTTGATTAACTCTTTAAAATTATTATATAATTATGTAAATGTGTTACTTTACTTAAATTATTAGTCTATTCCTTTATTAAAATAATTTGCAAATGGATGTACACTATAAATATAACCTAAAACTGCCTAAAATCACAAATGTATGCAACACATATATTTTTGGGCAGGATTAGTCTATCATATCATGGAAATATATAATGCTGAAATAAAACATTCCTCAATACTGTGAATGTAGAGTGTTTGCTGCAATCTTCAGATATGACCCTGTCAAAAGACAGCAGCAGTGAGCTGATATAATATAATCTGACCACCATGAGGAGTGATGTGCAGGACTTGCAGGTGAGGTGGATGAGTTCCCCTTGTGTTTTGTTTAGTTTTTTGTGGTTTTCTGTTTAATGTTTAGTCATGCTCATCTTTGTTGCTGCAAAACCACTTGCTGCATAGCATGCCAGGCTGCGACTATTCGCAACCGGCCATCATTTCATCAATTACTAAAAGAATTAATGAAGTGATCACCGTCTGCGAATACTTGCAGCCTGGCACACAATGCAGCATGCCGTGATACAATATGCCACATCATAGTAAGGTGAGCATGGCTACATCTCTATTTGCTTATTTTTTCTTTGTCCTTGCTGTGGTCACAGTGAGGACAATCTACAAATTCTGCATACAGAAAGAAAAACTTACGTATATAACATGCTCCCTTATCCCTATGCTATTAAAACATTCAAAATTCTAATTATCTTAACAAGTGGACATGGAAATTATTCAAAATTGTTGTCAACTACAGTATGCATTAGTTTATCAATAAAAGCAACAACACTAGTTATTAGGCGCAAGTTTAGGCGCAAGTTTCCTTAGTATATAAATACTGAACACTTGAAATAAAATAATTGTAATTGCGGCTCTCAAAAAGGTGATTTGGATTATCACCTAATTAAAGACAATATTATTAATATGAATGAGAGCGCAAATGCAATTGCTAAAAAAATATATACTTTTTATAAATGCACATAATTTTATAAAACAAAATATAAATGTATCTAAAAAGTCATAGTGCTTGACACAACCCAAAAAAGGTTCCATATAGTCTTATTGATCCGGTAATTGACTGTGAATCAGTCGCTGTTCCATAAATTAGTTGCCTTTTCCACTGTGTTTGGATAGAGTTCCACAATTTGTTAGTATGGTATTTTCAAAATATTCTCCTATGCTCACCGCTACTGGAGTTCTATAGCAGTAAACTTCCCAGTGTATGATGCAACGGGGGGGAGGGAGAGCATGCACCTCTCTGGATCCAAGTGCCGTGTAGAGAGAGGCAGTGTTTCTGTCAGCCCGTGCTCCGAGCTCCACGGACAACAACGGGCTGCTGTGATTTTCACAGGACGCACACAGGGGAGGGCGTGGCTGCGGGCTGACGGTGGAACAACAGAGACAGAAACCGGATCAGTGATGTGGACCTCACAGGGATAGCCTTTATGCGTTTCTCCGCTGTCACAATATAGCGGTTTCCTCAGAAGGTAAAATCAGGTGTCAAGCTGATCTGATATTTATATGTTCAATTGGCCAATCCACAGAGACCATTTATTAGCAGCAACAGGTGTGTAAAATAATCAGAGGCAAGTGTTCAGTATAAATTTGTTATCTTTGTCTACATTTTTCCTAAAGAAGACAATATTATAAACCATCAACAATATTTGTTTATAAAAACTATCAGTTCCCTATAGTTTTGTTGCAAAAAATTTATATTTTGTTTGATACAAGAAGGCATCACCGCAATTCATTTTTATAGTAATTAACTTCAACTAACAGAAAGAATCCAATATAGATACTGAAAAGTCAGTGGCGTAACAAGCTAGTGTTAAAGTCTAGTACACAGTAGGACCCAGATTCAAGTCCCATCCAAGATCAAATAACACCATTAATATAATTATATGTATATATTTTTCTTTAAATCTTTTATTTTAGTTTAATTTAATAAATATCTATTATATATTATAATCATCAATCTTATATATTATTTTTCATATTATTTTTCAAAGACACTTATATACATGTTAGTATATAGTCAAATCGGTTGTCTCTGACAACATTTTTACAAACATATACATATATAATTATACATAGAGAAAGGAAAAATCTTTAATAAAACTTGATTCAATAGTGATGGTTTTTAATTACCATTATAATTATCATAATGTTATATCCAACTCACCAATTTACTAATTATATTCAAAGGTTATTTAGTTCGAATGACTCATTCAGGGAACAGTGAGCTTAAAGAGAATATCCATATTCTTCAATCATAGGTTTGTGTTTATCTATATTGGTTCTACCCAACAACAACATTTCTCTTTTTTTATAGCTAGCCTCTTCAAGTGCAGAATTAAGTATGCTTGCTGGATAGCCTTGTTCTGATAGAGCATTAGTAAGATCTTTGGCCTGTAATTCAAATTTCTCATATTCAGAACAATTCCTCCTCAATCTAAAGTATTGGCTTTTTGGTATATTATCAAGCCAAGGCTTATAATGGCTTATAATGGCAACTAGAGTAATTTAATTAGTTGTTAGAATCCACTTCTTTCTCATATGTAGAGGTCAAAATTCTACCTCTTTCAACTTCAAGGGCAATATACAGGAAGGTGATATGACTGGTGTGAATAGTGCTGGTGAATTTTAAACCAAAAGTGTTGTGATTGAGATAAGTGACAAATTGTAAAGCTGAAAAGTGATCTCCATCCCAAATAAAAAATAAATCATCTATGTACCGCCCATAGAGCACGAGGTTCGCCTCAAATGGGCCGCCCCAGATATACTGTTCTTCAAGCATAAGAGAATATTTTTAAAATACCATACTAACAATCTGTGGAACTCCTTCCAAACACAGTGGAAAAGGCAACTAACTAATGGGACAGCGATTGATTCACAGTCAATCACCGGATCATTAAGACTATGTGGAACCTTTTTTGGGTTGAGTCAAGCACTATGACTTTTTAGATAAATTTATATTTTGTTTTATAAAATTCTGTGCATTTATTAAAAGTATATATTTTTTATCAATTGCATTTGCGCTCTCATGCATTAGTTTATCTATCAATATAACTATTACTGTGACTACAGTGATTCCAGCAGTTGTAACATGCCCTGCAATGTGAGCTAGATACAAATATTGCCAGAGAGAAATATAGTAATATATTGCTAAAGATAATAAAAGGCTTAACTTGCTCCTCACTTCTATGGGGGGAATTCAAGCATCTTGTGGAGCGGTGGCCACTAGATGGCACTCAAAGGAACTGGTAAATAGTATAATTTTTTTTTTATATATATATATATATATATATACTGTAAAAAACAAAAGATAGACAGCACTCAAAGCTAATCAAATACTTTATAACCAATGAATAATCATGGTGGTGCAAGGCAAGGCAAGGATTAAATAATCACACTCACTTTTTCAGTGTACCAGAAAAAGTAAAAATAGCCAGCACTCATGGTTTTTAATGAATGAAAAAAAAAGGTGTTTTAATCCTTAGAGAGACGGCATGTCAAATACAATACAAGTACATCAAATCTAACCCTAGGGGAGGTGATAGGGAACTGGTACTTTCAAAGATGGAATCCTTTTGGATTTTTACCCTTGACACCCTTTCCCCAAAAGGTTTAAATGAGAGCATTGACATTGCGTCCTTTCTATAGGTAGCGTGCCATTTCAGCAGTCGTTCAAAGGGTATTTTTTGTCAGATTTTTCTAACATTATGATATCAGTAGGTACCTTGTGAAATTATGATTGAGTTCGAATCTTTAAATGGATCTTTAGTGTTTAAATTGTTTAATTAGTTATGTATCTAGTATTTGACTAATTTATGTAGCTTCTTAAAACTTTCAGCCATTGGAGAACGTACAGCAGTGGACACAGAGACTTGGCGCTTGATGACACACATCGCGTCATGGCTGGAACACACACGCCTGGTAACGGTGGAGCGCAAACAGGAAGCACGTTCCCGTGCTCCTGTATAATGCCCACCGCTGAGCTGTTTATATGTTAAGAGGCTAATTAAGCAATATAATCCCCAATAATGAACAAACCAGTATATGGTAGGTCCATATTTCATAGGGTGAGCAAGAATTAAAACTTTATTGATTATCAATCATACTAATTGGACAGGAAGTGATGTAATGCAGCAACTTAGATATAAGGAGACAATTTTGTGCTCCTGAATCACTTCTCTCTTGCTGACCGTCAGGAATATATGATCCAGGGATAGGCTGCAGTAAAGTAAGTTCTCCATCTATATGCACTGGTTTTCTATACCTTTTAAATTTCTACTTGACATTCTGAACTCACTCATGGTTATATAGGTTATTTCTGAAAGTTGTTGTAACTATATACAGATATATATAAATAATTTTTTTATCATTGTATTCAATTATCTGATTGTTGAGACCATCAAGCTAATTGGTAAAAAACAGCATGTGAGGTTAATTACCGGCTCCCCTTGCTTATGTGTCTTCTGTTATTGTCATATATGTTAATGGTCTCTATAAATTAAAAACAATGTTTTTTTTTCTGTATATGGGCCTTTTGGTATTGCTACACATATTAATGGCTCTATAATTTAATGTGTTTTGCATATATGTATAAAATATTGATTTTTTTTGTGGAATAAATTAATATGGAAATCTACAAAACAAATAAAAATAATGTCAAAAGGAATATTATTATAACCCTATATGCTTGAAGAAATATTATCTTAGGTATTTAAGGTGTTAACCTTGGGACCTCCGCTTTCTGTATACATTCCTGTTTACAAACCAGTTATTCACGTTGTGGTATGTATGTTAATTGACGTTTTCTTATTTATCAGTCTATAATGCATCGATGAACCTTACGCACTCATTCTTCTTTCATTATAGAGAAGAGAGATTTTTTTCAGACATTCCATTGGGTTCAGCTTTGCCCTTTGGTATAGATTTTTCACTTTGGAGAAAAATCGCTTATAAATCCATACCCCACCTCAAATTGAGATTCAGGATAAGGGACTATCAATTTGGAACCCTTTTATAGGTATGAATTAATTATAATTATTAAATAAGCACCTTTCACTTATATCAGATATTTTATGCACTTATTTATATTTTCTTTAATAGACGCGAACATCGCCCCAAAAATCACTTTTGGTCGGAATATTGTCCACCATATCAAACCTAAGTGTTTGAAATTTTCAAGGAATATTGTTGATCACACTAATTTAAGTAAGTTGAAGTATAATCACGAGACACATTAAACACATACAAATAAAAAATTAGAAAATAAATAATATTTTTCTTTATTATAGGAGTAACAATAAGAAATAACATCACAAAGGATTAAAAGGTTTGAGCGGTATAACCGACCACTCCCTTTGAGGACATTAAGTAATTAAGTTTTAATTCATTAATTTTATTCATTCAGTTATTAAGTTTTTAGGTGGGTACTTACTCTATAAGTTTTTTTCCTCACAATCAATCCTTCCTCCATGAATTTGTTTATTATGAAGTATTTCTTTCATCCAGACACCTTTTTAAACCCCTGAAGAAATCCGCCAGGACGAAACGCGTAGGGTTCGTCGATTGTTGTACACTGTCCTCTTGCTTCAAGTGTCCTCTTTTGAGCTCACACCGTTAGGTGAGGAGGTAACTTTGTTATACCATCTGAGCAATTTAATGTGTGTCCAATTAATCGTGTATTTTATACAAAACCTTGTAATAAAAATCTTTTTTAACCAACATTTCAGTACTAATTAATTGTATTTTTGTCGGGTGATTATCTTTCTGGTGAATGGGTTTCTCTATAGGCCCCAATTGTGAAGTCAATAATTGGAACGGAATTCAAGAGAACCTGTGACCACGTGTTTTGCGAATTGAATATGATTCAATCAATTGATATGTTATGGTGCACTCTGTTCTTTGGTTGTGATTATATATATATATATATATATACAAACATATATATATATATATATATATATATATATACATATATAGGTATTGCGCATGTCTCCATACTCAACTGTGAGAATTTTTAAACATAAAACATATGTTTTATCACAAATCAGTGGCGTTACTAGACATTTTAGCGCTGTGTGCAAGAAACGGCATTGGCGCTCCAACTTTATGTAAAATAGGCGTGCGCAAAAAAAATATGGCGTGGCTTCATGAGGAAGGGGTGTGGCCACAAATTAATACCAATTAATATTACGGTGCACAGTAGTCTCCATTATTCAAATTACACCGCACAGTAGCGCCATTACACCAGGTAGAGCCCCTTTTGCACATTACGGCGGACAGATTCTCCTTTTTACACATTACATCAGACAGTCCCCCTTTTTACACATTACGCCAGCCAGTCCACCTTTTTACACATTATGGCAGACAGCTTCCCCTTTTTACACATTACGGCAGACAGCGTCCCCTTTTTACACATTATGGCAGACAGAGTCCACCTTTTACACATTATGGCAGCAGTGTCCCTCTTTTTACACATTACGGCAGACAGCGTCCCCCTTTTTACACATTACGGAAGACAGCGTCCCCCTTTTTACACAGTACGGCAGACAGAGTCCCCTTTTTACACATTACGGCAGACAGCGTCCCCTTTTTGCACATTACAACAGACAGCGTCCCCCTTTTTACACATTACGGCAGACAGCGTCCCCTTTTTACACATTACGGCAGACAGTGTCCCCCTTTTTACACTTTATGGCAGACAGCGTCCCCTTTTTACACATTACGGCAGACAGAATAGATAGAGAGATAGACAGACAGACAGATAGATAGATAGATAGATAGATACATAGATAGATACTTACCATCTCTCCACTGGTTCAGGCAGTCAGGCTCCTTGTTGGCAGCTCCGGAGGCAGGGGAGAAGGAGGAGGAGGGAGGGGGACTCGGGAGCCATAGCAGCACAGCGTAATTGCTGGCAGCGCCGCATGCAGCTGTCCCTCTCCTTCTGCATTGTCTGGCCGCTGTGAATGCTGGGATGAGGGAAGCGCATCCCAGCATTCACAGAAGCACCGGCCAGCTAATGCGGAATGAGAGGGACAGCTGCAGCAGCGCCGCTACCAATTACAAAGCGCTGCTGCGTCTCTGGGGTCCCCCTCCCTCCTCCTCATCCCCTGCCCCAAGAGCTGCTCCTCTCCTATCCTCCTCCGGCGCACACAGCACAGGCGGCTAGTAATTAGTCAATTTGACTCATTACAAGCCACTGAATTGAAATGCTGGCAGTTGCACCCTCAGGGCAACTGCGCTGTGTGCCAGGCACACCTGGCACACATGTAGTTACAGCTCTGCCACAAATGACTAAATGTTCAATATTTTAGTCAAAACACTCAAGGACAACACCTGATGTGGATACACCAGAGTCCAATTATATATATATATAAATACTTTTTTGCAGTCATCAAGCCATCACCCTGAATTTTTAAAACGGGGCCTTCCATTATCACAAATGATGAGGATTGCGAGGATCACCAGTGATCCTGATAAAATCCCAGGTAAAATTGATGATCTTATTGTTAAATTTACTGAGAGAGGTTATGATATTAAAATCTTACTTGAACAGAAATCCAAAGTATTAGGCATTAGGTATTAGAATGATCTTTTACATCCACATCACAAGGACAACCAGGGTGTGCTACCGATGGTATCTGATTACACTGTGGCCAGCCCCATCATTAGAAGAGCCACCCAAGCATTATGGCCCATGGTAAAGTCTGATCCAGACTTGCCGATATTTAGGGAAATACGACCCATAGCTGCATTTAGAAGAGGCAGTAATCTTAGGGATCGCCTCGTGCATGCAGATATCACAGGTATGGGGGTATCTAGGCCACCCAATGTATATACTAAACCTCCAGGGTGTTACAGATGTGTGAATTGCGCAACATGCAGTAATTTGATCGCATGTAAATCATTTAAACATCCTCATAGTGATAAAACGTATGAGATCAGACATGTCCTCACTTGCAGTACTTCATTTGTAGTTTATGTGATAGTCTGTCCATGTGGATTATACTACATTGGGCAGACTATCCGTAAATTTAGTGAAAGAATGGCGGCGCATCGTTCTGCCATTCGTCTCACGTTGGAAGGCAGAGACATTGATCAACCTGTGGCTAAGCATTTTAGGGCGATGGGCCACCCTTTATCGTCCTTAAAATATTTCATGATAGATCATATTCCTGCCTCCTTGCGGAGGGGGAATAGACCTAAAAATCTTTTAATTAAAGAATCCCAATGGATCATGCGATTGGGAACTATTTATCCCATGGGTCTTAACGAAAAAATTAATTGGAACACTTTATGACCCATGTGATTTGGTATAGAGGCGCAGACTGGTGTGCCCTTGATCATTTATTCAGATGGCTTTATATCAATCTATATTTATATGTATGTTATAATTGTTTCTAATCGCTGTTTTTAGTATGTGTTTTTTGTAACACTTTCCCTGTTTCATTTCTCCTGGGTCCCGGCTTGCAGAGCATGCGCAGGACGCGCTGAACTAGGAAGTAGGAAGTCCGGCCGTGTGGAACGCACAGCAGCGGGTACCATGGTAACGGCTCCTGTCTGTAGAGGAAGCGCGTCACTGCAGCCAGCCGGCGCCGAGTCCCTTGATGAATGAACACGGACAGGTGAGTAGCGGTAACGGTATTTAAGTGTATGTTTGTGTCTGTTTCATTATTATTGTCTGTGGTCCTGAGGAAGGGGCTGTGTCCCCGAAAACGTTCGTTTGACGTGATTACAATACATTTATTTCTCATGCCAGTCTCTGAGTGCCGTTCATATTGGGGGTATATGATGTTTTTTTGAACTGGACACCGGAGCATTTGCTTCATTTGTGGGAGTGCCGGCTGAATTGGATCCCTATATATATATATATATATATATATATATATTAGAACCGCTGCTCCCCTCTCAAGAATGAAGCCTGGAATTCCTCAGGTGGCTATTTCTGCAAACAAGGGAAAGAGAAGGGGCGCTCCATAGTGCATAAATGTTTTATTTTTAAAGACATTCAAGGTACTGCTATTAAAATGGTAATGAGAAAACCCGTACCAAATTGCAACCAGTGTGGGTTGGCTACCACATGATATATTACAAATTCCTACTGGCAAACCGGGACCTTCGCTCTACGAGAAAACGGACTCCAAACCTCCTGCCGCTGATCACACAAAGGAATCGCTGCAAGCCAAGTCACGAACACCGCTGAAGCCGGGACACTTGGAAGCCAGGGATAGTACCGTCACAGAACTCTGCCCTAACCGGTTTCGTCAATGGACTTCTTCAGAGGGCTGAGCTCTGTGATGTTTGAGATGGTATAAATCAGTCAGTCCAGCCAATCAGCGCATGGGCTTCAACATTTAAAATCAGCTGTCTGGCATATTTATAATTGGATGCTTCTCAGCCTCAAGCACACTACTAAATTTGTAAATGAATCCATATACATATAGAAAAATATAAAACTATGACAATAGCATCGTATTGTCTTAATTTTTTTTTTCTGCAGCAATCAATTTTTCATATGCCGCTCACAATCTATAAATATACAATGACACATTTATATAAAATATAACACCAATAAAACACCAATAAAACAATATAAATGATAAAATAATAAAATGTGCAGACACAGGCCCTCACTCAGAGTTGTTTGCTCGCTAGCTGCTTTTAGCAGCATTGCAAACGCTATGCCGCCATCCTCTGGGAGTGTATCTTAGCTTAGCAGAATAGCGAACGAAAGGTTAGCAGGTTGCAGTTTCTGAGTAGCTCCAGACCTACTCCTATATTGCGATCAGCTCGGTCCGTTTAGTTCCTGGTTTGACGTCACAAACACGCCCTGCGTTCGGCCAGCTACTCCCCCGTTTCTCCAGCCACTCCTGCGTTTTTACCTGGCACGCCTGCGTTTTTTAGCACACTCCCTGAAAACACCACGTTGCCGCCCAGAAACACCCATTTCCTGTCAATCACACTACAATCACTCGAGTGTTGAAAAAACGTTGCTCGAGCTTGTGTAAATCTCCAAAGTTTTGTGTTAAATAACTAAGCGCATGCGCGCTGCGTACCATGTGCATGTGCATTTTCTACTAATCGCTCCATTGCAAAAAATGGCAACGAGCGAATAACTCGGAATGACCACCACTATCTCTAAACATTGTATACCCCTCGTATATCATACACAGGTAATAGAGAGAGATACAGTTGTAATGTGAATTCAGTGTATTTGTTACTCAGACATACACACAAGGGCCCTCATTCCGAGTTGTTCGCTCGTTATTTTTTTGTCGCATCGGAGCGATTAGTCGCTAATGCGCATGCGCAATGTCCGCAGTGCGACTGCGCCAAGTAAATTTGCTATGCAGTTAGGTATTTTACTCACGGTATTACGAGGTTTTTTCTTCGTTCTGGTGATCGTAATGTGATTGACAGGAAGTGGGTGTTTCTGGGCGGAAACTGGTCGTTTTATGGGCGTGTGTGAAAAAACGATACAGTTTCTGGGAAAAACGCTGGAGTGGCTGGGGAAACGGGGGAGTGTCTGGGTGAACGCTGGGTGTGTTTGTGACGTCAAACCAGGAACGACAAGTACTGAACTGATCGCAGATGCCGAGTAAGTGTGGAGCTACTCAGAAACTGCTAAGAAGTGTCTATTCGCAATTTTGTTAATCTTTCGTTCGCAATTTTACTATGCTAATATTCACTCCCAGTAGGCGGCGGCTTAGCGTGTGCAAAGCTGCTAAAAGCAGCTTGCGAGCGAACAACTCGGAATGAGGGCCAATATACAAGACCATCAATCAGCAGGGACTTCATAGAAAAGGAGTGATCTCTAAACCTTCATGTTAAATGTACCTTTTGGTGTCGAGTATTTAATGTTAGAATCCAATGTGTTTCCCTTTTAATTAATGCTTTTTCATGATCGCCCCCTTTTTTTCATGAAAAACTTGTTCCTGAGGGGACCCCTTCAGTCAGTTTTTTAACCAAATATTCGATAGGAGGAAATATATACCTTCAAGTAGCAGTCAAAGGCTTTGTTCTGCTTCTGATATCAATCCGAATAAAAGTCAAATAATAGATTACAGAATTAGTAGAGAACACAACTATACTAATATTATGTATTTTGGCACCCCTGATGAAGTCATAGATGACGAACCGCATTGGGTGAGTTAATATCTGGAGTCACAAAACGAAAAAAAAAAGCTGTCTACTAAGTACTTGTTGAAAAACTGAATTGTACCTGTTTATCAATTACTGTCTTGGTATAAGGCTTCAATATTTTTTTCGATTTTAAGAAAGTATTTTAATAAATATATGTATACTTTAAAAATATTTTATGCGGTTGTAATCACTAAATAGCTTAATATAAGGGATTAAATTATTTGTACTAATAGACACATATCCAAAGGGTACAAATCCCCAGAAACATAGAAATATTAAGCGCCCCCTAAAGAAACAATTCCCATATATATATCTAAGAGGTCCATTCAGGTAGAGGACCAATCTTTGGGGTTGCTGCTGACTACAAGAAATATTATAGAAATACTAAAGAACACTTAAAGAATATCTGGTTATAGAAACGTTTACTATACATATATATATATATATATATATATATATATATAAATATATATATATATATATATATAAAAATGTAATAATACCATCTCCAAAGATTGGTAGCGTAGTACTAGTTACTTAATATTTTCTAATATATATATATATATATATATATATAACTCTCACCGTGCGGCACTCAGCTTGTATAAAGAAATAACACTGGAAGCCAGTAGCTTTAAACAACGTTTCAGTGCCTAAGCACTATCGTCAGGTTTATAAAAGAAAGACACAAAAGTTACATACCTTTATACACCATCACCCGTGCAGTCTACCACGCCGGGAGTCCTCACGACCCCTCCTCTTTTCCGGCTGCAGCTAATGACATCATCAAAAAGTGCACCCATCACCATGGTTACAAATAAACATGCAGCGGTTCTATAGAAATAATCATACATATGAGTCAGATTATCAATCAGTTCGTCCACATTGAACTGCGATCCAACCTATATGGTTAAGACCAGCATTCAAAAACAATTATAACTCAAGTATTCATTTAATCCCCGTGGGGATAACACATCCAATCGGTGTATCCATTGAACCTCCCTCTGTATTAGTAATCGATTGCGATCACCTCCCCTTACCGGTTTGTCTACCCAATCTATCATCCGATATCTAATACTGGCTACACTATGCTTCAGCTCAGCAAAGTGCCGAGCGACTGGTTGATCCGATCGTTTATCACTAATCAATGCCGCTCTAATTGCTGATCTGTGCATTGACATCCGATCTTTGAATCTTCCCTGGGTTTTGCCTATATAGCTTAATCCACAGGGACAGATAATTTGGTATACGACATAACACGTATTACATGTCAGATGATGTCGGATTAAAAACTTCTTTCCTGTATGTGGATGAAAAAAGGAATCGCCTGCAATTAAATAACTACAGGTGGTACATCCACATTTAAAGCAACCCAACTTTTTCTTAGACAAAAAGTGCTGAATACCAGTTGGTTCCCGGTTACTAATATCTGTACGAACCAAAAGGTCCCTGAGATTTTTACCTCGTGTGAAACACGGCATAGGATTTAATTTTTGGAATGGCAATTGCTGATCTGTTTTAATTACATGCCAATGTTTTTTAATAGCAGCATTGATCTCCCCTGATTGTGTGTTATATTGAGTAACAATCGGTACACGTTCCTTTACTGATTTAATTTGTACCTTATTTAATAATTCCTTGCGTTCAATCAATAACACTCGTTCTTTAGTATGGTTGAGTAAATCTCGCTCATAACCCCTAGAAACCAATTTCTCTATCAATGCATCAATTTGTTTAATGGCTATAACTGTGTTTGAATTAATTCTCCTAATTCTCAACATTTGTGAATATGGAAGTGAATTTTTTAATTTTGATGGATGACAGCTGTTGTATTGCAATAGTGTATTCCTGTCTGTTTCTTTCAGGAATACAGATGTCACCAATTGATTATTAATTAGTTTGATATCAACATCCAAATAATCAATACATTGTTGATTGATACGAAATATAAATTTAATTGGACTTCCACTATCATTGATCTTTTCCATTAAACTGCAAAAGGTATCCTTAGAGCCTGACCACACCATAAACAAATCGTCTATATAACGAGTATATAAGACAATCTTAGAAAAAACACACTCCTCAGAGAAGAATAAATGTTGTTCGACGCTAAACATATAAATGTTAGCTATAGCAGGGGCCACAGCAGAGCCCATTGAGCAACCGCTCAATTGAATATAATATTTTTTGTCGAACAAAAAGTAATTCTTCTTGAGGGTAAACTCCAAAAGGTGAATGCAAAATTCCACAAAAGCCATATCATACAGTCCACAATCAACCAAAAACATTTTGACCACCTGTAAACATTGATTATGTGGTATAACAGTATATAAGCTGACAACATCTGCGCAGATCATCCATGATTCTTCCGGGATGCTGCCCAGAGCTGTCAGCTTATTAAGAAACATAGTAGTGTCCAGGAGGAAATTCTTATGCCGTTGAACTAACGGCTGCAAGATAGAATCAAGATACGTTGATATTGGTTGTGTCAAAGAACCCCTTGCCGCAACAATAGGGCGTCCTGGTGGGGGTGTCACCCCTTTGTGTATCTTAGGCAGTGTGTAGAGTACTGGGGTGATGGGGTATTTTGGTAATAAAGCCTCTGCCAATTTCTGGTCAATTATGCTCTCATGTACTGCTGCCTTTAAAATGACACCCAGTTCCTCTTGGAATTTATTCACTGGATCGCCCGTCAATTCTTTATATGTTGTCTCATCCTGTAGTTGACGAAGAATTTCACTACGATAATCTTTAAGATCTTGCAGGACGATCGCTCCGCCCTTGTCTGCCGGTCGTATAATTAAATCCGAATTGTTAGACAAAGTAGAAATGGCCTTCCTTTCTTCTGGGGTTAAATTAGGATGTACTTCCTTAGATCGTTTTGTGACATTTTTAACCTCTTTGTCAACCAAACGCATAAATGTTTTTAAACTTGAATTATTTGTGTTTGGATCAAATGTAGATTTAGGAATGATCTTTCTCAACTGTTCCGGAATAGGGTTCGCTGTAATACTTGTTTCTGGTATGGTGGACTTATTGAAAAATTCTTTGATCTTCAATTTCCTAAATATTTGGTGTTTCTCTTGTTGCCACTTAAAATCATCAAAAAAAGTAGTTGGGATATAAGACAGACCTTTGCTCAATAACGATCTTTCTGACTGAGAAAGATTATGGGAAGATAAATTTAAAATTATTTCTTCTTTGTTGTTGGTGGTTTCTTTGCTTGGTCGGATCCTTTTGTGTTGGCCCCCCCTCCTTGTTGTTTTCCGTTTTTTGCCAGGAATTTAGCTCTAGTTTGTGCTCCGGACGCTGCAGTTCCAGGAGTTAACCTTTCTGAATCACTGTTAGTGCTGCTATCATTTTGTGATGAAAAGCCCAATCTTCCTGTTCTCTGTGGTCGACGGAAAAAAGGACGTCTATTAGTATTCCTTGTTTCTCCACAGGTCCATTGATATACTGTGTGTAATTCATAGTCCTGTTGAACTTTAGAAAATTTTTCTTTTTTAAATTTCAATAAATCTCTCCTGTACGTCGACACTTGAGTTTCTAGTTTGGCCATCCAATCACCATTAGGATCCGTGCTCAGTTTGTTCGCATGCTGCTTTTCAAACAACTGAATTTTTTCTTGTAGAACATTTCAGAGGTACGTGTTCCACCGGTACTTAACATTTGACTGTTATTGAGTCAGTTGGGTCAATTGACTTGCCCACAGTATTTGTGCATTATTAATCAGCATATCAGCCCCCATACAACTCAGCATGGCGGAGGGGGGAGAAATAGAAGCTGACATCCAATTCAATCCTGCACTCCTCTCTGGAAGTGAGACCTTTGGATTCTCTGATGCAGAGGCTAAAATCATCTTGGAAACACAAGGTTTAAATACACAACCAGAATCAGCTATGGGTGATACCCTTTACAAAGAACTATGGAAAATGAAAAGGAAAGAGATTGATTATCACTTTCATGCGATATCCCTGAGTGATCATTATAAAGCCAAAATCATCCCGAGAGGACTACGAATGAAGAATGGCCCGACAGTTGGTAGACATGACTTACAGTTTTGTAAGAAATGGGTGGGAATTATGAATCGCTGCTCGTTCGATCTCATGCTGCTTATAATAGAATTTGCCAAAAAAGAACAAAATGTTCTACAAATATTTAGGAAATTGAAGATCAAAGAATTTTTCAATAAGTCCACCATACCAGAAACAAGTATTACAGCGAACCCTATTCCGGAACAGTTGAGAAAGATCATTCCTAAATCTACATTTGATCCAAACACAAATAATTCAAGTTTAAAAACATTTATGCGTTTGGTTGACAAAGAGGTTAAAAATGTCACAAAACGATCTAAGGAAGTACATCCTAATTTAACCCCAGAAGAAAGGAAGGCCATTTCTACTTTGTCTAACAATTCGGATTTAATTATACGACCGGCAGACAAGGGCGGAGCGATCGTCCTGCAAGATCTTAAAGATTATCGTAGTGAAATTCTTCGTCAACTACAGGATGAGACAACATATAAAGAATTGACGGGCGATCCAGTGAATAAATTCCAAGAGGAACTGGGTGTCATTTTAAAGGCAGCAGTACATGAGAGCATAATTGACCAGAAATTGGCAGATGCTTTATTACCAAAATACCCCATCACCCCAGTACTCTACACACTGCCTAAGATACACAAAGGGGTGACACCCCCACCAGGACGCCCTATTGTTGCGGCAAGGGGTTCTTTGACACAACCAATATCAACGTATCTTGATTCTATCTTGCAGCCGTTAGTTCAACGGCATAAGAATTTCCTCCTGGACACTACTATGTTTCTTAATAAGCTGACAGCTCTGGGCAGCATCCCGGAAGAATCATGGATGATCTGCGCAGATGTTGTCAGCTTATATACTGTTATACCACATAATCAATGTTTACAGGTGGTCAAAATGTTTTTGGTTGATTGTGGACTGTATGATATGGCTTTTGTGGAATTTTGCATTCACCTTTTGGAGTTTACCCTCAAGAAGAATTACTTTTTGTTCGACAAAAAATATTATATTCAATTGAGCGGTTGCTCAATGGGCTCTGCTGTGGCCCCTGCTATAGCTAACATTTATATGTTTAGCGTCGAACAACATTTATTCTTCTCTGAGGAGTGTGTTTTTTCTAAGATTGTCTTATATACTCGTTATATAGACGATTTGTTTATGGTGTGGTCAGGCTCTAAGGATACCTTTTGCAGTTTAATGGAAAAGATCAATGATAGTGGAAGTCCAATTAAATTTATATTTCGTATCAATCAACAATGTATTGATTATTTGGATGTTGATATCAAACTAATTAATAATCAATTGGTGACATCTGTATTCCTGAAAGAAACAGACAGGAATACACTATTGCAATACAACAGCTGTCATCCATCAAAATTAAA
Source organism: Pseudophryne corroboree (assembly GCF_028390025.1). NCBI lineage: Eukaryota > Metazoa > Chordata > Amphibia > Anura > Myobatrachidae > Pseudophryne > Pseudophryne corroboree. The sequence goes on from NC_086446.1 coordinate 666,300,910, forward strand.
AAATTCACTTCCATATTCACAAATGTTGAGAATTAGGAGAATTAATTCAAACACAGTTATAGCCATTAAACAAATTGATGCATTGATAGAGAAATTGGTTTCTAGGGGTTATGAGCGAGATTTACTCAACCATACTAAAGAACGAGTGTTATTGATTGAACGCAAGGAATTATTAAATAAGGTACAAATTAAATCAGTAAAGGAACGTGTACCGATTGTTACTCAATATAACACACAATCAGGGGAGATCAATGCTGCTATTAAAAAACATTGGCATGTAATTAAAACAGATCAGCAATTGCCATTCCAAAAATTAAATCCTATGCCGTGTTTCACACGAGGTAAAAATCTCAGGGACCTTTTGGTTCGTACAGATATTAGTAACCGGGAACCAACTGGTATTCAGCACTTTTTGTCTAAGAAAAAGTTGGGTTGCTTTAAATGTGGATGTACCACCTGTAGTTATTTAATTGCAGGCGATTCCTTTTTTCATCCACATACAGGAAAGAAGTTTTTAATCCGACATCATCTGACATGTAATACGTGTTATGTCGTATACCAAATTATCTGTCCCTGTGGATTAAGCTATATAGGCAAAACCCAGGGAAGATTCAAAGATCGGATGTCAATGCACAGATCAGCAATTAGAGCGGCATTGATTAGTGATAAACGATCGGATCAACCAGTCGCTCGGCACTTTGCTGAGCTGAAGCATAGTGTAGCCAGTATTAGATATCGGATGATAGATTGGGTAGACAAACCGGTAAGGGGAGGTGATCGCAATCGATTACTAATACAGAGGGAGGTTCAATGGATACACCGATTGGATGTGTTATCCCCACGGGGATTAAATGAATACTTGAGTTATAATTGTTTTTGAATGCTGGTCTTAACCATATAGGTTGGATCGCAGTTCAATGTGGACGAACTGATTGATAATCTGACTCATATGTATGATTATTTCTATAGAACCGCTGCATGTTTATTTGTAACCATGGTGATGGGTGCACTTTTTGATGATGTCATTAGCTGCAGCCGGAAAAGAGGAGGGGTCGTGAGGACTCCCGGCGTGGTAGACTGCACGGGTGATGGTGTATAAAGGTATGTAACTTTTGTGTCTTTCTTTTATAAACCTGACGATAGTGCTTAGGCACTGAAACGTTGTTTAAAGCTACTGGCTTCCAGTGTTATTTCTTTATACAAGCTGAGTGCCGCACGGTGAGAGTTATATGTTTGTACGGCTGTACATGTGAAGGCACCAGCGCAGTAACCGAAGTACCGAGGAGTGCCGGCCCTTTGCTTTTATATATATATATATATATATATATAGCAGGCGTAGAAACTGCGGCACTCAAGTTAAAACTTGAGTGCCGCAGTTTCTACGCCTGCTATTATCTTCTCCACTGAAGGCACCAGACCATAACTATTCCAGCACGGAGTGACGGTTCGTACCAGTACTACTATATATATATAAAATAAGACACAAGAGGCTGCGGCACTCCAGTAGTAAACCATGTATTGATTTACATAATCATAATAGCAAGAAAAAGTGGCGGCAACGTTTCGGTACACGCAGGTACCGTTGTCAAGCCGCTTGCTAACAGGCTGTGAAAACAAACAGAATAAGCACAAAAGCACCTACCTAAATACCAAAACCCCTGGCGCTGAAGGAAGCCGGGTCCGGATGGCCTCCCGCGGCGTGTCCACTCACGTTAGTCGCCTCCGGTGACGTCAGCGCACAGGCGCCAGCGGTCTCCTGGAGACGCGTCATGCGTTGCCTAGGAAACCCGACGCCAGCCGCTGCGATGCCTCCCCGGCTTCCCCCAGCGCCTGAAGGAACAAAACAATAACATTGGGTGATCAAAACATATACACGCATGAGAATACAGGACAAAAGACTGAAACCAATTAATAATGATGCCACTACTCAGAAATCTACTTTGGGCTGCAGCACATAAAGAAACTGTTAATATATATAGGATATGTAACTATATACTATAGAAGAAATCATAGAAAAATATTCCAATTATAGCGTTCATTCAGACCACAGGTGATACTGTATTTAAATAGTGAATCCATTTCATTTCGCATTTAGGAAGCTTGCCATTTTGATCACCCCCTCTAAGAGAGGCTGGAACATGGTCAATGACCATGTGTTTTAGAGACGCTAAAGAGTGACCAGCCGATTAGAAATAACGGGCCACTGGTTGGTCAGAGTTCCCACTTGCAATGGCTTTGGCAATAGACGACCGATGTAGAGTCATGTGTTCCAGGACTGTGCGAATGGTTTTGCCCACGTAATACAAATTACAAGGGCAGATAATGATATAAATCACGTAGGCAGAGAGACATGTCAAAGTATGCTTAATGGAAATGGTCTTAGGAATGTGAGGGTGTTTAAATGACGGTCCCATAAGCATATGGGAACAGGTGGTACACCGGGGACATTTATAACAGCCAGATGGTTTAGAAAGAAAATGTGGGAGGGGGATAGATTTTGTAAAACCTGTGATGTCCGTGTGGACCAGCATGTCCCTGAGATTGCGACCTCTGGTGAAGCAAGGCATGGGTCTTTTAGATTTAAAACATGGCAAGTTTTTAACAGAGGCCACTATAGGCCACAGAGCTCGACTAGCCCTCTGTACCACCTGACTGGAGGTAGAATACTCCATCTTCCAAGGAATTACCGATTGCTTATCCTTAACCTGCAGGACAAGCAACTGCTTCCTATCTAATGCCAAAACCTCCATTATCTGTTTGTTCAAAGCAGTTAAATTGTAACCCCTGGCAACAAATTTATCTATAACAGTATCAATACTGGCTACTGCTATCTCATAACTACTGGCAATTCTAGCCACCCGAATCATTTGGGATTTAGGCAGTCCTCTTTTGAGTGGTTTAGGATGAAAACTGGAGGATGACAATAGCGTATTCCGAACTGTCGGTTTGGAAAAAACTTCAGTCCGTAGTATGCGATCTACAATAGACACTTTGACATCTAAATAATGGATGGATGTTGTGCTGTAATTCGACGTGATTCTGATGGAAGAGGGTCTTGTATTGATGAACTCAATCAACCGCAGTAAACCCTTTTCGTCTCCAACCCATACAAAGAAAACATCATCGATGTAGCGCATATATGTCTTGATGCACCTCTTAAATTCAGTAATGGAGAAGAACATGAATTCTTCTTCTCCAGGAACATATATATGTTGGCGTAACTAGGCGTGACATTACTACCCATGGCGCATCCCGACAGCTGCCTGTAGAATGCGCCATTGTAGATGAAGTAGTTACGGGTTAGCGTGAGTTCCAAGAGTTTAACGAAAATATCCACATTAAGATCAGCAATCCCCTCTTTGATGTAAAAGGATCTAGCCGCAGTTAAACCTTGTTTATGCGGGATTGATGTGTACAGACTATAGATACAAACCCAAAGGGTACAAATCCCCAGAAACATAGAAATATTAAGCGCCCCCTAAAGAAACAATTCCCATATATCTATCTAAGAGATCCATTCAGGTAGAGGACCAATCTGTGTGGTTGCTGCTGACTACAAGAAATATTATAAAAATACTAAAGAACACTTAAAGAATATCTGGTTATAGAAACGTTTACTATACATATATATATATAAATATGTAATAGTACCATCTCCAAAGTTTGGTAGCACAGTACTAGTTACTAAACATTTTCTAATATATATATATATATATATATATATATATATATATATATATATATATTTCAAAGAGAGCTGGCACTCACCCCAAAATTATTGCTCCGGTGCCCTCTGGTATAATAAGTATAAGCAGAAAGTGGAAGCATGCAGCGGCACTCAGAGACTTATTCCAAAAAATTAAGGTGCAAAAGTAGATTATTTAATCCATGAAAACAGCAACACAAAAAGTGACCAACGTTTCGGGGCGCTGACGCCCCTTTGTCAAGGTGATACAAATATCACCTTGACAAAGGGGCGTCAGCGCCCCGAAACGTTGGTCACTTTTTGTGTTGCTGTTTTCATGGATTAAATAATCTACTTTTGCACCTTAATTTTTTGGAATCAGTCTCTGAGTGCCGCTGCATGCTTCCACTTTCTGCTTATATATATATATATATATATATATATACCCCATTTATGGATATAGATATAGCTATATATATATAAAAGGTAGAAGGATAAGACATAGCTCTCCCTAGATGAAACGCATTGGGTGAATCATTGCCGTATGCTGCCATTCAGATAAGCTGTCTTTCTTTTATTTTAATGTACTGGCATATACATATGTTTTTGTAGCACCTTGTTGTATATTGGTTACACTATGTCTGTCTTTTTCTTGTGTTTTTTATGTACTCCGTGTTTTGAATAAAAAAATTGAAAAATATAAAAAATCATTTTTTAAAACTTTATGTGAGCAAGGACTTCATGTGGATCATAAGAGGGCTTGAGATAAGTTGTTTTATATGTGTCTATCTGGTTCGGGTCCACTTTTATTTATTATTTATTTTTCTTCAATGCACACTGGTAATGTTAATTTTTCATTGCACTAAGAGGTGCTTTTGTCAAATCCTATTTTTCAGATATAATTATATATTTAAGAGTACATAAATGAGCCCTAGTATGTTGAGGGATTTATATGTATAAGTGTCCTGTTAATATTATTAGAACTGCAAATAAATACTCTATACACAGTGATAAAAGTGCTGGTAAAGGAATAAGAGGGAGCTACAGTGTCTTTGTCCCAGATTTTTGATGCATACAATTTAAACCCCTAGAAATATGTCTGTTTCTGCAAAACAGACATACTGTAGCCTGATAAAAACGTTGTTTACCAAAGCCCGTTTTTGGGGAAGAAGAATTTTCCTTTTCATGCTACAGTATAACACATAGGATGCATGTTACGTATCCAGACCCATGTGTTAACGCAAGCTCTGAGGGCTGCTTAACGAGGATTATGCTTCAGGTGCCTGAGACTCAAGAAAACTAGCTATGACTAGATTGCATGAAAACTCTGGACTGGGTGTGCTGTTTTTCTGGCTGCTATATGTTTAGAGTTGTCCATCTACCCCAGGAGAGGGGGCACTCATACCCTGATATCTACCTACCTACCTATCTACCTATCTATCTATCTATCTATCTATCTATCTATCTATCTATCTACGGATGGTGTAATAGTTAGCATTACTGCCTCACAGCACTGAGGTCATGGGTTCGATTCCCACCATGGCTCTAACTGTGTGGAGTTTGTATATTCTCCCCTTACTTGCATGGCTTTCCTCCGGGTGCTCTGGTTTCCTCCCACAATCCAAAAATATACTGGTAGGTTAATTGGCTCCCAACAAAAATTAACCCTAGCGTGAACGTGTCGGTGTGTACATGTGATAGGGAATATAGATTCTAAGCTCCACTGGGGCAGGGACTGATACCAGGGAGATGTCCGGCACTCCAATATCAATGGAGTCAGCTTGTCTGGGTGCCCTTCCTAAAGTAATATGGAGTCAGGAGGGATGGATGGCACTCCAGCAAACAAATGAATAGTCAGGAAACCAAGTCAGTAGCCAACGTTTCGGAGCGGTGCTCCTTTATCAAGACTTTAAAACATACTAAACATACATGACATATATATAACTAACTGTATAATTTATCGTCCATTAGGTACCGTATCATTGATTGGGTACCCCCTTGTCCACGAGGTGGGAACAGAGGCCGTATTCTACTCCAGCGAGAAGCGAGGTGGATACATCTGTTACAAACAGTCCAACCATTTGGTCTGAACGAATCATTAACACTGAATTGCTTTTTATAATTTATTCCTGCTCTGTTTGTATTCAGCTTAAGTAACAGTTTCATTAAGATCATTGATACTACACTTATTATGTGTGGTCCATTTGGGCTACACTGTGCATTTTTGGTTTTCTTGTAGTGACTAATCAATCGATTAGTGCTTTACACACATACTACTTGTTGCATGGGAGTTTCTGATTTTCACATTATAAATATAAATGAGTGTTAAAAATGTGCTAAATATAGAGATGTAATTTTGAGACATGTTAATGTAAGTAAATATTAATCCACAGTTTTTGGCGTTACCCAAACAACACCCGTAGCAAATACGGTAAATGTGACAGGAGCATTTTTGTGTTTTATTAAATTCAACACACTGGTGGTGCAATTCAAATTTTTATCCGATCGTCTGTTTGGGCGTTATCGTTCACGCAACACAAGCCATGCAACGGTAATTACGTCATTATGTCAACCCCCTTTTCATCCCCTATGGGGAGATTTATTAAAATTCTGATTACGTCGTTTTCCTATTTCCCACTTGAAGAATACATATGTTATATTTCTGCTTCCTAACATATTGGGTAGTAAGAGAATTAGTGATGAGTCAGTCAGTCATTGAGTGAAGGCTTTCTCATTTATGTGTGTGTGTTTGTGTTAGTAATTATATAAAATAATTTAACGCTATTAAATATAATGTTTTATTACCTGCATATTGTTGCAAATAAAGAAAACGTTCTCATTTGTACAGGATTTTTTCTGCGTAAAAATGACATTTGGAGATTGCTATAATGTGACATTATTCACATTGCTGGGTCTGATTGATGATCAGGACTTACAGGTCAGAGTCAGTGTATTACTTATATTTGCCTATGCCATTATATTTTTAGGAAACTTCACCATCATCGCTCTTTTTTCGGCAGATTCCCATCTGCGCTCTCCCATGTACATTTTCTTATTTAACCTTTCCATCATTGACATCGCTTCCTCATCAACTATTCTGCCTAAACTTTTTAATATGCTCTTCACAAAACAGAACAAGATTTCATTTGCAGGATGTATAACTCAGATGTATATCTTTATGTCCCTGGCTCTTACCGAGCTTCTCCTACTCACAGCCATGGCATATGACCGCTATGTGGCAATCTGTCACCCTCTTAATTATATTGTTGTAATGAGTTTTGCAGACTGCATTGGTCTCTCAGTTGCTTCTTGGCTTGTGGGCTTTATGGACCCAATTGGACATGCTGTCCTTATATCTAATATGAAATTTTGGGCAGATCATCCTATTGACCATTTCTTTTGTGACATATCCCCATTGCTGATGATTGCATGTAGTGATATATCCATGGTGGAAATGTTAGACTATATTGAAGGGTTTCTGGTGGCATTTCCTACATTTCTGCTTATATTAGTTTCATATATATATATTATTTCCTCCGTTCTAAAGATAAAATCTGCAGAAGGGAAACATAAAGCTTTTTCCACCTGCACCTCCCATCTAACCTGTGTGATCATTTATTATGGGACTATGCTCTGTTTGCATATGAAACCTACATCAAGTTATTTCCCAAAACTGGACAAGCTCTTCGCTCTGGTGTATGCTGTTTTGGTGCCTATGCTAAATCCTTTTATTTATTGTCTGAAGAACAAAGAAGTAAAGAAATCATTACTCAATTTTAAGATTACATTTTTTATAAAAGGTTTGTAGTCCTGTTGGAAGTGTCTGTACATACTGTACTGTAGCAATGTGTTTATTTTTTTAACTATTTGTGGAGATCACATCACATCCAAGCTTTTTCAATAGGTATCTGTGGTTATCATGAGTGCTTAAAATGTTTTAGTCCAAAAGTCAGTCTTTATCCCATGTGGCAGGATGATAGTTAATTAAAAAGCTTTTGAAGATATCTTTTTAATATACACAGTTTGTTTGTTTCCATCCATAATTTTACATTCTTTTTTTCTTCTTCCTACATTGTTTTAGATATAGCTGCTACAGTACATACTGTATAATTCTAGCAGTATATATGGTTTAAAAGTCTATATGATTATAGATAGTTGATAATGGTGTTGTGCTAACTACTTTTATTGTTCTTCTGCATGATGTGACTGATTCAGAGTCACATGCAAGTTGTGTACTTGTAGGTAAGTATAGATTTTAGATTCAAACATGTCTGCACAAAGCAGCCACACCACCCCATCCATCCATTTGTGAAAGTAGCCATTATCAGTATTACATCAGAGGGGTCTCTGCATATGTTCACCTATGAACATCCTGCATTTCTGTCTACACACCCACATCATACCCATGGAACAGTTACTCTATGTACAAATTCCCTATTGTGCCCAGTAACTCCCACTCAGCCAAAAATAAATTGGAGGTGCAGCTGAGATATTTGTGATTCAGAATTACCTGTAGTTGTTCAAAGTTGCATGTGCTTGGCTATGGAACATGCACAGTGCTAAAATAGCAAGATCAAGACATGATGTATGTGAAAAAGACGTACTGTAGTCCAACTCTGATTCAACCTCTATATACTGTAGTGATTCATGAAAAACTAAAGACTAAAACAATGGCAATAGTAACTTCTTCTATGCTTAGAACATTAGTATTATACGAACCTACAGTCTTGACTCAATAATAAGTTCATAATAAAAATTACTAGAATAATGTATTTCTCTAATGTATAATATGGCCAATCACTATGGATGAAATGTAAAAGCAAGCATCAACATTCATTATGTTATTCATTTTCCTAAATTGAGTTGAAAGTATCCATGGATGTTATGTTACTATTTATGATCAGGATTGTGAATTGTGATGTGCACTGCAATCAGTGGCCATACTTCTGCCTAATCTAATCTTCAAATATGGTACTTGTATGCAACCCATATTTCTCTCTTTTTATTTTTTGCCTGTTATTTTGTGCCTGGTATTTCCTCACATCTTCATTTTAGATGTTTTAGATGCATTTGTTATAGTGCACAAGAAATAGATTATTTTTGGGGGGGCATCTAAAAATCCTGTCTAAATGGGACATTTTAGACGCCCAAACATTGTCACAATTCAATTGTGTTTGGGCACCCATGCACATTGTGCTTGTAACTCCCAAACAGACCTAGTTTAGCTGTCTAAAATTACTAAATCCATCTAAACTCCCTGTTTTGGGCATCCAAACTCCTATTTGGATGCCCAACCACCCAGTTTCAACACATTTTTTCTTGCACCACAGGAGGCTGTGAGAAAAAATTTGCCTTCCAGCTGGATGCTCAAATGGCAGAACAATTGAATTGCTGCCTCTGGGCGCCCTCTAGCGGCAGTCACGGAAAACCCCCCCATTTAAAACGCCCCCATGTATTGATATTTACTCAGAAACCAGATGGCCTAGCTCAATAGCATATGAATAGACTTGGCAATTACACATACAAGATACCTGCACATGGAACAATAGCTTTTATCCACATCCTCTGCAAGGCACACCCAGAGGTGAGATACTGTATACAGTACTGTACTATCAGAGAGACACACAGGTCAAACACTCTCCATCCCCCAGAAAGGAAAAATGTTCCGCATGTGATAATTTTCTCATGAATAACACATAGAGGTTGGTTCGTGAACATTGTTCTGAGGTGCAGATATTATTCCTGATCCATATTTTAGGAATATAAAGACATATAATAAATCAATTTCAGAGCACTTAATTAGAGACTATATAGATTGAACAAAAGTTCACCTTAAATTAATATTCATACCGTAACATTACTGGAGCCATCAAGCACCTAGTGCCTTTTTTTAATACGCTTTTCATTCTTTACTAATTTTTAACCCAATTTTCGCCTTTTAACCTCTCTCTTAATCAAAATATTAATACAAGTTATATTTTAATATCTATACAGGTTGAGTATCCCATATCCAAATATTCCGAAATACGGAATATTCAGAAATACGGACTTTTTTGAGTGAGAGTGAGATAGTGAAACCTTTGTTTTTTGATGGCTCAATGTACACAAACTTTGTTTAATACACAAAGTTATTAAAAATATTGTATTAAATGGCCTTCAGGCTGTGTGTATAAGGTGTATATGAAACATAAATGAATTGTGTGAATGTACACACACTTTGTTTAATGCACAGTTATTCAAAATATTGGCTAAAATGACCTTCAGGCTGTGTGTATAAGGTGTATATGTAACATAAATGCATTCTGTGCTTAGATTTAGGTCCCATCACCATGATATCTCATTATGGGATGCAATTATTCCAAACTACGGAAATATCTGATATCCAAAATACCTCTGGTCCCAAGCATTTTGGATAAGGGATACTCAACCTGTATTATTCATTATGTGCACCACTTTAGGACATTTCCTTTTCCTTCTAAGTTTTCCATTTTAATGGCATAGTACGTAGTTAACTATGTGAAACAGTTGGCTTTAATGGCATTTATGCAATCTAGGAATGTGTAAGTTTGTGTAACAGGCAGCATATACATGTTTCTTTTATGTTTATTGGGGTGTGGATTTAAAGATAGACAATGAACAGATAGTCAGTCAATAGGTCAACACCATATGGTCAATATGCATTAGGCCGACAGGTACAAAAGATTCACAGATGTAGGTCGATAGTGCTTAAAGTCTACCTGTGCAAAAGGTCAACACTTTTAAAAGATCACCATTAAAATGGTCGACACAAAAGTGGTCTACATTTTTTTTTGTCATTTTATAATAATCATTTTATTTATATAGCGCTCTTTCTATGACAGGACTCCAGGTGCTTAATAGACATAAAAAAACAATGCACATAATACAGTAGATTCAAATAATACAAGCCACACAAAAATAAAACTAAAACTTTGAGCACACAGTAAGTATAATGTAGGATTGGTGAAGGCATTTTGGGTAACAACTTCCAAGGGTTGTGTATTCCACGCTCACAGGTACCAGATGAGGCAGCCATTTTGGTGCACTGTGTAGGATTACCCTGGATGGAATAGTCTACCTCTAGAAGAAATGACGCAAAATGGGGAGATTGTAATGGTCTAACGCTCAGAGTAGGTCCCAGCAAAACCACCAGGTCCATGTATTCTTCATCCCATCCACAAGTGTACCAAATGAGGCAGCCATGTTGGGCACACTACAAAGGTTACACTGTGGGTGATGAGCCATACAAGGGCCCAATGCATACATGGGAAAACTGATACTTATGTAGAAGTAGTGGAAGTAGTAGTAGTAGTAGTATGATAAGGGTATGTCATACTACTACAAATTTTACTGAAAATGGAAAGATCCACATGTAGAACATCCTGTCCGAGGAGGAACCATCTGAGGCCACCTTCTGGGGTGAACTACGTAGGTCACACTGGCAGGGTGTGCAAACAGTGGAGGTACACATTACAGGAACAGCATACGGTGGGGTGAAAGAGAGAGAAAAAAACATGTTAAGAAAACATTTGCAGATAACCAACAGAAGGAGGAAAATTAGTATAACATTATTTTGATAAAACTATGAATGTCCTGGTCTTATAGGAGCAGGACGGGTGGGTGTGAGAATGTGGGGAGCACACTCAAGTCCAATGAAATGTCCCTGTTGAGCCTGGTTTTGGCGCTCTCCCCCCTATAGCTTCCTGCTTATGTTAAGGGGTTAGGCCTGGGTGCAGACCTGATGTTCTCAGCCGGAGGGGTGGTAAGCCTGGTCCTGGAGTTCTCATTGCAGAGGTGTGGAGAGGCCACATAATGAACACTGAGCTTTGTGGTTGTAAGGCAGTTCTTCTGTAGTATTGTTGGTTTGATGTTTGTTTGCTTTCTGTTTTCCTTTAGTTTAACGCAGGTATAAAGCTGATAAGGGGCATTTTAACAGAGGAGGGGGCTCTGTACGTCACAGTAGTCTCCGGCATTGCGCAGGTTTCCAGAAACATGGCTCCCATCATGTTCCGGAGACCAATTTGGCTACTGCACATGCGCAGCGCCTGACGCTGGACTCCGGTTTGGTAAATATTAAAAATGGGTGCAGTGTGGGCCCCAGCTGGACCCAGGGGCCCATATGCACCGCACACATTGCACCCATTATATAAACGCCTATGACGCTGATATTGATTTTAAGCTGCCACTTTATAACTAGCCACTTCATATACTAGGCACTGTAGTGTCCAAAAGGACTGGCATCCTAACCTATACTGAATAAATAGGACTACTGTAACATGTGTTCATCCCACCCCCACACAGCAACACTCCACCTCCAGCAATAGTTAACTACACTCGATCCCTATAAATTCTTAACATAGTAGTACAGATATAAATCCACTTATAACAGCTTTCTAACATTTTAACAATGCAATGTAATCACTGCTATGATATTAAAATACAGATCACTTGAATCCAATGAAAGTATTAGTTGATCAAATTACCTAGTAATACTTCACTAACAGTGTTTGAAATTGGCTGCAGTAGAGATCTGACTAGGATTACCTAGTAATACTTCATTAACAGCATTTGAAATTGGTTGCATTAGAGATATGAATAGGATTACCTGTTGATGAGACGGAGAGAGGAGGAGTCAATTCACTATCGATATCAGTTGAAGATGTTACTAATGACATTCAGGTATAATGCTGATATTGGTTTTAAGCTGCCACTTTATAACTAGCCACTTCACATACTAGGCACTGTAGCACCCAAAATCTAACCTTAACACTCTCTCTAGTGCCTAAAGCGAACCCAGTGCCTAACCCTAACCGTCCCCTCTTGTAGCCTAACCCTAACAGGCATATTTGGTGCCTAACCCTAACCATTACCCCCCATAGCCTAACCCTAACAGGCACCATTTGTGCCTAACTCTAACAGTCCCCTCTCTTAGTCTAACTGTAACCAGCACCTTTGGTGCTTAACTCTAACTGTCCCCTTCCATAGCCTAAACCTAACAGGCCCCTTTGGTGCCTAACTCTAACCGTCCCCTCTAGTAGCTTAACCCTGTTACTAGAAATGTTGAAAAAAACATGTTGACCTTTTTTGAATGTGTCGACCTTCTGTACCTTCCGACCTTTTGTCTTTCAACCATTTTTGCCTGTAGACTTAATGCATGTCAAGTCAACCACATTGTATCGACCTATTGACTGTCGACCTGTACATTGTCATCTTAAGGTGCATACATACGGTGAGATTTTGGCGCTTTCTTTGATTTTGACTATGTAAGAGGACACAAAATGGTTTGTGATATTGGCTATGTGCGATTTTGACTAAGTGGCAATTTTGACTATACTTTACTACTAAATAGTCAAAATTGACTTGCCTGCACAGTCTACAGTATCTAACCTTGCGATACCGGCCCCGTGGGACCGCACATCGGGATCGCATAGGTATCGCATGGTGGCTAACACCTTGCGATTTGCACTAACTTTCCTTGCGATTTTGACTATATAGTCAAAATTGTAAGGATAAATCTCACCGTGTGTACACACCTTAACATCTGGGGTCTGTTTATTGTAGGCTTAGTTAGCTGAAACAACAGTGTGTGGTGATTTATATATTATTGCTTTAGCTGTAGATATATTTGATAGAGATGAGCGCCTGAAATTTTTCGGGTTTTGTGTTTTGGTTTTGGGTTCGGTTCCGCGGCCGTGTTTTGGGTTCGAACGCGTTTTGGCAAAACCTCACCGAATTTTTTTTGTCGGATTCGGGTGTGTTTTGGATTCGGGTGTTTTTTTCCAAAAACACTAAAAAACAGCTTAAATCATAGAATTTGGGGGTCATTTTGATCCCAAAGTATTATTAACCTCAAAAACCATAATTTACACTCATTTTCAGTCTATTCTGAATACCTCACACCTCACAATATTATTTTTAGTCCTAAAATTTGCACCGAGGTCGCTGTGTGAGTAAGATAAGCGACCCTAGTGGCCGACACAAACACCGGGCCCATCTAGGAGTGGCACTGCAGTGTCACGCAGGATGTCCCTTCCAAAAAACCCTCCCCAAACAGCACATGACGCAAAGAAAAAAAGAGGCGCAATGAGGTAGCTGTGTGAGTAAGATTAGCGACCCTAGTGGCCGACACAAACACCGGGCCCATCTAGGAGTGGCACTGCAGTGTCACGCAGGATGTCCCTTCCAAAAAACCCTCCCCAAACAGCACATGACGCAAAGAAAAAAAGAGGCGCAATGAGGTAGCTGTGTGAGTAAGATTAGCGACCCTAGTGGCCGACACAAACACCGGGCCCATCTAGGAGTGGCACTGCAGTGTCACGCAGGATGGCCCTTCCAAAAAACCCTCCCCAAACAGCACATGACGCAAAGAAAAAAAGAGGCGCAATGAGGTAGCTGACTGTGTGAGTAAGATTAGCGACCCTAGTGGCCGACACAAACACCGGGCCCATCTAGGAGTGGCACTGCAGTGTCACGCAGGATGTCCCTTCCAAAAAACCCTCCCCAAACAGCACATGACGCAAAGAAAAAAAGAGGCGCAATGAGGTAGCTGTGTGAGTAAGATTAGCGACCCTAGTGGCCGACACAAACACCGGGCCCATCTAGGAGTGGCACTGCAGTGTCACGCAGGATGGCCCTTCCAAAAAACCCTCCCCAAACAGCACATGATGCAAAGAAAAAAAGAGGCGCAATGAGGTAGCTGTGTGAGTAAGATTAGCGACCCTAGTGGCCGACACAAACACCGGGCACATCTAGGAGTGGCACTGCAGTGTCACGCAGGATGTCCCTTCCAAAAAACCCTCCCCAAACAGCACATGACGCAAAGAAAAAAAGAGGCGCAATGAGGTAGCTGACTGTGTGAGTAAGATTAGCGACCCTAGTGGCCGACACAAACACCGGGCCCATCTAGGAGTGGCACTGCAGTGTCACGCAGGATGTCCCTTCCAAAAAACCCTCCCCAAACAGCACATGACGCAAAGAAAAAAAGAGGCGCAATGAGGTAGCTGACTGTGTGAGTAAGATTAGCGACCCTAGTGGCCGACACAAACACCGGGCCCATCTAGGAGTGGCACTGCAGTGTCACGCAGGATGTCCCTTCCAAAAAACCCTCCCCAAACAGCACATGACGCAAAGAAAAAAAGAGGCGCAATGAGGTAGCTGACTGTGTGAGTAAGATTAGCGACCCTAGTGGCCGACACAAACACCGGGCCCATCTAGGAGTGGCACTGCAGTGTCACGCAGGATGTCCCTTCCAAAAAACCCTCCCCAATCAGCACATGATGCAAAGAAAAAGAAAAGAAAAAAGAGGTGCAAGATGGAATTGTCCTTGGGCCCTCCCACCCACCCTTATGTTGTATAAACAAAACAGGACATGCACACTTTAACCAACCCATCATTTCAGTGACAGGGTCTGCCACACGACTGTGACTGATATGACGGGTTGGTTTGGACCCCCCCCAAAAAAGAAGCAATTAATCTCTCCTTGCACAAACTGGCTCTACAGAGGCAAGATGTCCACCTCATCTTCACCCTCCGATATATCACCGTGTACATCCCCCTCCTCACAGATTATCAATTCGTCCCCACTGGAATCCACCATCTCAGCTCCCTGTGTACTTTGTGGAGGCAATTGCTGCTGGTCAATGTCTCCGCGGAGGAATTGATTATAATTCATTTTAATGAACATCATCTTCTCCACATTTTCTGGATGTAACCTCGTACGCCGATTGCTGACAAGGTGAGCGGCGGCACTAAACACTCTTTCGGAGTACACACTTGTGGGAGGGCAACTTAGGTAGAATAAAGCCAGTTTGTGCAAGGGCCTCCAAATTGCCTCTTTTTCCTGCCAGTATAAGTACGGACTGTGTGACGTGCCTACTTGGATGCGGTCACTCATATAATCCTCCACCATTCTATCAATGTTGAGAGAATCATATGCAGTGACAGTAGACGACATGTCCGTAATCGTTGTCAGGTCCTTCAGTCCGGACCAGATGTCAGCATCAGCAGTCGCTCCAGACTGCCCTGCATCACCGCCAGCGGGTGGGCTCGGAATTCTGAGCCTTTTCCTCGCACCCCCAGTTGCGGGAGAATGTGAAGGAGGAGATGTTGACAGGTCGCGTTCCGCTTGACTTGACAATTTTGTCACCAGCAGGTCTTTCAACCCCAGCAGACCTGTGTCTGCCGGAAAGAGAGATCCAAGGTAGGCTTTAAATCTAGGATCGAGCACGGTGGCCAAAATGTAGTGCTCTGATTTCAACAGATTGACCACCCGTGAATCCTTGTTAAGCGAATTAAGGGCTGCATCCACAAGTCCCACATGCCTAGCGGAATCGCTCCCTTTTAGCTCCTTCTTCAATGCCTCCAGCTTCTTCTGCAAAAGCCTGATGAGGGGAATGACCTGACTCAGGCTGGCAGTGTCTGAACTGACTTCACGTGTGGCAAGTTCAAAGGGCATCAGAACCTTGCACAACGTTGAAATCATTCTCCACTGCACTTGAGACAGGTGCATTCCATCTCCTATATCGTGCTCAATTGTATAGGCTTGAATGGCCTTTTGCTGCTCCTCCAACCTCTGAAGCATATAGAGGGTTGAATTCCACCTCGTTACCACTTCTTGCTTCAGATGATGGCAGGGCAGGTTCAGTAGTTTTTGGTGGTGCTCCAGTCTTCTGTACGTGGTGCCTGTACGCCGAAAGTGTCCCGCAATTTTTCTGGCCACCGACAGCATCTCTTGCACGCCCCTGTCGTTTTTTAAAAAATTCTGCACCACCAAATTCAAGGTATGTGCAAAACATGGGACGTGCTGGAATTTGCCCATATTTAATGCACACACAATATTGCTGGCGTTGTCCGATGCCACAAATCCACAGGAGAGTCCAATTGGGGTAAGCCATTCCGCGATGATCTTCCTCAGTTGCCGTAAGAGGTTTTCAGCTGTGTGCGTATTCTGGAAAGCGGTGATACAAAGCGTAGCCTGCCTAGGAAAGAGTTGGCGTTTGCGAGATGCTGCTACTGGTGCCGCCGCTGCTGTTCTTGCGGCGGGAGTCCATACATCTACCCAGTGGGCTGTCACAGTCATATAGTCCTGACCCTGCCCTGCTCCACTTGTCCACATGTCCGTGGTTAAGTGGACATTGGGTACAACTGCATTTTTTAGGACACTGGTGAGTCTTTTTCTGACGTCCGTGTACATTCTCGGTATCGCCTGCCTAGAGAAGTGGAACCTAGATGGTATTTGGTAACGGGGGCACACTGCCTCAATAAATTGTCTAGTTCCCTGTGAACTAACGGCGGATACCGGACGCACGTCTAACACCAACATAGTTGTCAAGGACTCAGTTATCCGCTTTGCAGTAGGATGACTGCTGTGATATTTCATCTTCCTCGCAAAGGACTGTTGAACAGTCAATTGCTTACTGGAAGTAGTACAAGTGGGCTTACGACTTCCCCTCTGGGATGACCATCGACTCCCAGCGGCAACAACAGCAGCGCCAGCAGCAGTAGGCGTTACACGCAAGGATGCATCGGAGGAATCCCAGGCAGGAGAGGACTCGTCAGAATTGCCAGTGACATGGCCTGCAGGACTATTGGCATTCCTGGGGAAGGAGGAAATTGACACTGAGGGAGTTGGTGGGGTGGTTTGCGTGAGCTTGGTTACAAGAGGAAGGGATTTACTGGTCAGTGGACTGCTTCCGCTGTCACCCAAAGTTTTTGAACTTGTCACTGACTTATTATGAATGCGCTGCAGGTGACGTATAAGGGAGGATGTTCCGAGGTGGTTAACGTCCTTACCCCTACTTATTACAGCTTGACAAAGGGAACACACGGCTTGACACCTGTTGTCCGCATTTCTGGTGAAATAGCTCCACACCGAAGAGCTGATTTTTTTGGTATTTTCACCTGGCATGTCAACGGCCATATTCCTCCCACGGACAACAGGTGTCTCCCCGGGTGCCTGACTTAAACAAACCACCTCACCATCAGAATCCTCCTGGTCAATTTCCTCCCCAGCGCCAGCAACACCCATATCCTCCTCATCCTGGTGTACTTCAACACTGACATCTTCAATCTGACTATCAGGAACTGGACTGCGGGTGCTCCTTCCAGCACTTGCAGGGGGCGTGCAAATGGTGGAAGGCGCATGCTCTTCACGTCCAGTGTTGGGAAGGTCAGGCATCGCAACCGACACAATTGGACTCTCCTTGTGGATTTGGGATTTCAAAGAACGCACAGTTCTTTGCGGTGCTTTTGCCAGCTTGAGTCTTTTCAGTTTTCTAGCGAGAGGCTGAGTGCTTCCATCCTCATGTGAAGCTGAACCACTAGCCATGAACATAGGCCAGGGCCTCAGCCGTTCCTTGCCACTCCGTGTGGTAAATGGCATATTGGCAAGTTTACGCTTCTCCACCGACAATTTTATTTTAGGTTTTGGAGTCCTTTTTTTACTGATATTTGGTGTTTTGGTTTTGACATGCTCTGTACTATGCCATTGGGCATCGGCCTTGGCAGACGACGTTGCTGGCATTTCATCGTCTCGGCCATGACTAGTGGCAGCAGCTTCAGCACGAGGTGGAAGTGGATCTTGATCTTTCCCTAATTTTGGAACCTCAACATTTTTGTTCTCCATATTTTAATAGGCACAACTAAAAGGCACCTCAGGTAAACAATGGAGATGGATGGATTGGATACTAGTATACAATTATGGACGGGCTGCCGAGTGCCGACACAGAGGTAGCCACAGCCGTGAACTACCGCACTGTACTGTGTCTGCTGCTAATATATAGACTGGTTGATAAAGAGATAGTATACTCGTAACTAGTATGTATGTATAAAGAAAGAAAAAAAACCACGGTTAGGTGGTATATACAATTATGGACGGGCTGCCGAGTGCCGACACAGAGGTAGCCACAGCCGTGAACTACCGCACTGTACTGTGTCTGCTGCTAATATATAGACTGGTTGATAAAGAGATAGTATACTCGTAACTAGTATGTATGTATAAAGAAAGAAAAAAAAACCACGGTTAGGTGGTATATACAATTATGGACGGGCTGCCGAGTGCCGACACAGAGGTAGCCACAGCCGTGAACTACCGCACTGTACTGTGTCTGCTGCTAATATATAGACTGGTTGATAAAGAGATAGTATACTCGTAACTAGTATGTATGTATAAAGAAAGAAAAAAAACCACGGTTAGGTGGTATATACAATTATGGACGGGCTGCCGAGTGCCGACACAGAGGTAGCCACAGCCGTGAACTACCGCACTGTACTGTGTCTGCTGCTAATATATAGACTGGTTGATAAAGAGATAGTATACTCGTAACTAGTATGTATGTATAAAGAAAGAAAAAAAAACCACGGTTAGGTGGTATATACAATTATGGACGGGCTGCCGAGTGCCGACACAGAGGTAGCCACAGCCGTGAACTACCGCACTGTACTGTGTCTGCTGCTAATATATAGACTGGTTGATAAAGAGATAGTATACTCGTAACTAGTATGTATGTATAAAGAAAGAAAAAAAAACCACGGTTAGGTGGTATATACAATTATGGACGGGCTGCCGAGTGCCGACACAGAGGTAGCCACAGCCGTGAACTACCGCACTGTACTGTGTCTGCTGCTAATATATAGACTGGTTGATAAAGAGATAGTATACTCGTAACTAGTATGTATGTATAAAGAAAGAAAAAAAAACCACGGTTAGGTGGTATATACAATTATGGACGGGCTGCCGAGTGCCGACACAGAGGTAGCCACAGCCGTGAACTACCGCACTGTACTGTGTCTGCTGCTAATATATAGACTGGTTGATAAAGAGATAGTATACTCGTAACTAGTATGTATGTATAAAGAAAGAAAAAAAAACCACGGTTAGGTGGTATATACAATTATGGACGGGCTGCCGAGTGCCGACACAGAGGTAGCCACAGCCGTGAACTACCGCACTGTACTGTGTCTGCTGCTAATATATAGACTGGTTGATAAAGAGATAGTATACTCGTAACTAGTATGTATGTATAAAGAAAGAAAAAAAAACCACGGTTAGGTCACTGGTATATACAATTATGGACGGGCTGCCGAGTGCCGACACAGAGGTAGCCACAGCCGTGAACTACCGCACTGTACTGTGTCTGCTGCTAATATAGACTGGTTGATAAAGAGATAGTATACTACTAATATTATATACTGGTGGTCAGGTCACTGGTCACTAGTCACACTGGCAGTGGCACTCCTGCAGCAAAAGTGTGCACTGTTTAATTTTAATATAATATTATGTACTCCTGGCTCCTGCTATAACCTATAACTGGCACTGCAGTAGTGCTCCCCAGTCTCCCCCACAATTATAAGCTGTGTGAGCTGAGCAGTCAGACAGATATATAATATATATAGATGATGCAGCACACTGGCCTGAGCCTGAGCAGTGCACACAGATATGGTATGTGACTAAGTCACTGTGTGCTGTGTATCGCTTTTTTCAGGCAGAGAACGGATTATAAATAAAAGTGGTGGTCACTGGTCACTATCAGCAAAACTCTGCACTGTACACTACTGAGTACTCCTAATGCTCCCCAAAATTAGTAAATCAAGTGTCTCTCTAATCTATTCTAATTCTAAACGGAGAGGACGCCAGCCACGTCCTCTCCCTATCAATCTCAATGCACGTGTGAAAATGGCGGCGACGCGCGGCTCCTTATATAGAATCCGAGTCTCGCGATAGAATCCGAGCCTCGCGAGAATCCGACAGCGTCATGATGACGTTCGGGCGCGCTCGGGTTAACCGAGCAAGGCGGGAAGATCCGAGTCGCTCGGACCCGTGAAAAAAAACATGAAGTTCTGGCGGGTTCGGATTCAGAGAAACCGAACCCGCTCATCTCTAATATTTGATAGAGATGGAGATGTAATAATAAAATGCCATGTGCTTGCAACAAGGTACAGGCAAATTGTGAATGCTGGCGGCACTATGGGCGTAATTCAGACCTGATCACAGATGTGCTAAATTTAGCACATCTATGATTAGTCACACAGACATGCAGGGGGGAAGCCCAACACAGGGTTAGTCCTCCACGCATGTCAGGCCCAACCCGCCGCACAAGTACAAAAGCATCGCACAGCCGTGATGCTTGTGTACTTTAGGAGTAGCTCCCTGCCAGTGCAGCTCTTGCGCACTGGCAGGAGCTACTCGTCGCTGTGAGGGTCGCAGCAGCTGCGTGTGACATCACGCAGCTGCCGCGGCCCGCCCCCCAATGGTCCGAGCATGCCTTCATTGCCTGGACCGCGCCCCCTAAATGGCGACTAAACACCGCAGTGCAGCATTAGCTCTTTGTGGGTGCATACTGGTGTGTGCCATCATTACTAAAATAAGCACAGTAATGCGTAAAAAAAAAGTTGTTTAATTTTTTTTTGTACAACTTGTGTGGTGTAGCGTAGGTCAGGAGCAGTTCTAAGCACGGGCAAGCAGGGCTGGTGACCGGGGCGCAGCCGCAGTCACCCTGGGGGCAAATCTACTGGGGGCACAGCTACAGGGGGCACAACTGCAGGCGGCACAACTGCAGGGGGCACAGCTACAGGGGGAACAACTGCTGGGGGCACAGCGACAGGGGACACAACTACTTCGGACAAATCTACTGGGGACACAAATATTGCAGCTGCTGCCACCAGTCATGACAATACTAGTGTCAAAGGCAATGCCTAAGGTCATAGAGAGTTGATGTCATGGCATTGGAAATATAAAAACAATATTTTACGGTGGTACAGAAAAAAAGCACCTATAATAAAGGGAAAATTTACTGCAGAAAAACATAAAATTGCCAACATGCCATTCACCACATATAGTCTTAAGAAAGGCTCAGGCCTTGGTCTTTATTTATGAGTGATGGTTCTGCAAATGTCAGTGAGGCATCACTCAGAGTGTAGAAGATGTGTCAAAAATCTGAAAACCAGAAAATCAGTGCTCAAAAACCCCACTAATAAAGTAAAACAATCTGTGTCTTTAGAAACCTCACAAATCACTGAGGAGAGTCTAACTGTGTCAACAGGTGCTATGCGTGAGCCCAACTTTTCTGATACTTAGCTTTTAGAAAAGCCTCTTTTGCCTCCACCATTTCTGCACCCTCTGAAAATGTGGGGATGAGCAGCACAAGTATAGCTGGTAACATAAAAAATTGAGGATGCCGTTGTGAAAGTGCAACAGGATGAGGGGTACATTTGTGTTGTTGACACTGATGCTAATGAGGATGTTGATGATGAGGATGTTGATTGTGTAAGTCAGGTAATGGGTGAAAGTAGTTCTTACCCATGACAAAAATTAGGCCATTGTCATGCAAAAGTAAAAAAATTCACCACTTGTGTGTGGAATTATTTTTATATCCAAATCCTAACATTACTTTTGTAGTCATCTATAGTGTTTGTAAAGCCACAGTAAGTAGAGGTATGCTAAAAATATAACACCAAGCAGTCCATCATTAGCTACCTCCATTCTCTCAGCTAGATCCCAGCATCTGCAATCTCCACCACCAACACCTTCATCATCAATATCCTCACTAGTAATGTACGTAGTCCTGCCTCCAATTTAACAAAGCTTGGAGACTCCTCTCCTATCCATATTTTCTTTGAAGAATCCTTTAGTGCTAGGCCTGCTGCTGCTGGGGGTAAAACTTCATCCCAGAAGGGGACCAAGAACACTACTAGTAGTTTAAAAAACAAAAATTGACTGTCGAACAATTATTTGCAAGAGGACGCAAATATGACAGCTTTCACCCAGTCACACAGTGGATCACTGATGCCTTGACATCTATGCTAATATTAGAGTCTGAATCCAGTAGACCTGATTCAGTAAGGATTGAAAATTCTGTTAAAAAGCAGTTTCTGCGATCAAATAGTTGCCGCCCACACATTGAAAAAAAATGGGCATCGTAAAAAATTCGAATGCATTGCAATATGTGGGCTGATCGCAAAACCATACACAATTACCGGAACATTGAAGATTATTTCTATCTGCGCCAGGCAAGGTCATCCACGATTTTTGCTACACAAGAAGCTGAAAGTGGTCATCACTGAGGTCCTCCTGTTTTTTCAGATACATCCAGAAAATGGTGGGTTTCCACCAAGAGATGACGGCTTCCTGTCAGTCAAACAGTGGCTGCATTGCTATCACAATGTGTACACATTTTTAGTTGCTATTTTTGCTAGCATGTGCGTAATGTAAATGCTGCACAGCAGTACTTGTGGAGGCAGGAAATACCTCTACCCAGTTTGAGAAAACATCAGTGCACACCAATACATACACAGAATTCCTCCAGGATGTTAACTGTATGAAGTCGATTTGTATTACCTGAAAAGGTCCGTCTGCAGGAGGGATATGGGATGGCTCTGTTGGTGCTACCTTACCAAATGTTCTTCCTCATCCAAGTAAGACAGGTCATTGCTTTCCTGCTTGCCCGAGAAGAGAACCCTGGTACACGCCAGTAAGCTCATACCAATTTACACATACCTTCCTTACCATAGGTGAGTCAGACCATATGCCGCCTCATCTAGGCTTGGGAGATACGTCCTGGGGGCCACTGGCTTACCTTGTCCATCTCGCCAGAGTCCTGGGGACTCCTAACCATACCCCTTTGACTTCCAGACCTTCTTTTCCTGTAGGAAACACAAATTTGCATCTTAATTTAATTGTTGTGTGTTTGCAATGTAGAGTACCATGAGCATAACTCAAAAAAAAAAAAAAAAAACCATCTCTAGAGGAGAAAAAGAAGAAGAAAATATCAGGTCTGCGTAAAACATCTCTAGAGGAGAAACAGAAGAAGAAAATATCAGGTCTGTGTTCATCAACAGGCTGTCACTTATGTCTTGTCTCATAGTAAAGGTCTGATTCAGATATACCATACCATCATGCATATCAGTGTCTATACAAAATTTACCTTCACCAGTATTCTCATCCTTCCTCCACCCTTTGCGCATGACAAGGCACACTGCAGTAATATACTGATGCCATCTTGCTGATAAGACATACCGGGTTCGGGCAGACCAATAAGGCATGTGGTGTATGAACTATCAAATCATGTACCAGTACTACGTCCCGGGTAATAGGTATTTGACCCTTCTCCTACACAACTGTAGTTTATCCCTTGATACCTGGTGTCCTGTTTGGAAGAGACGAAACAGAAACTGCTTCGTTTCTGCCAGGGACAACTCAAATGAATCAGCGCACCACAAGTCATTAACATATTGTATCAGCACCGACCCACTCTCAGGCTGACAGGACTGTAAACAGGCATGCAGAGCTTGGGAGACAATACTCAGGCTGTCACTTGAGATATTGGGAGAATCAGGTCCATGTATTGTACCACCGTGTGTGAACACAAAGGATGAAGAGGAAAACTGTGAAGAAAACAGAATAGAGGTTGGTGACAGATAAGTTTGTAGAGGTGGAGGGGATTTTATTAAAATGACAACTGGATTGTGCACTACAGGGAAATGATTAACTACTTGGTCTACCCCCTTACAGTTTGTGCTTACTGTGCCATTACTGGGACTACCTCAGCCATCAATACAGTGTCCTGTTCATCCTAAGTTCATAGGGAACCCGGTATCTTGTGAGATCATTTTCTCTACCTGTGATGGACATGAATCTAGAACAGTGGAATGCAACATTAGTCTTTGAGGGTATCTAACATACCTTGTACTTCCTGAGCGGGAGTACAATATATGTATTTCACATTTAACAAAATCTCTGTCGATTAAGTTAGTCAGGGGCCACTGCTGCTAGGAAAAAAAAGGAAAAGGTTTAGCATCATAGAGGCCCAATCGTAACTTCAGTAGGTTTTGTAAAAGGGTAATGTTGCACTACTCTCATTCCCCCCATTTGCTGATTTAGTGTTTACCAGTGATCTTATCCAGGTGGAGAATTTTCTAGTACTGCAAAAGAAAAATAATCAACAAGCTTCTAGGTCACGCGAAGTATTCATTCAATCCTTCTCATCCCGTATTAATGGTCTGTACATGGTCCAACAAACATTTCCGGGCTCATCTTGACTAGGGGCATTACTAGAAATGAATATTTCTTATATGGTAACTAAAAGAAATACCCGGGGGTTACCCTATCTCGGTCTGCTTTCCTACTGGCAAATACTAATGTG
The DNA here is from genome assembly GCF_028390025.1 of Pseudophryne corroboree. Taxonomy (NCBI): domain Eukaryota; kingdom Metazoa; phylum Chordata; class Amphibia; order Anura; family Myobatrachidae; genus Pseudophryne; species Pseudophryne corroboree. Next base: position 666,325,750 of record NC_086446.1, read on the forward strand.
CGGACAGGATATTCTCCATTTATGACGTTACTTACTTGATTTTTATTTTATTTTTGGGTTTTACTATATATGTACTCGAATAACTCCATACTTACCAGTTCCACTGGTATCAGCTACTTCCCCTGCTCCTCTTTTACCGGTTGGATACTCCTCTGAGTGCATGAGAAATGGCTGAAACCAGTCAGGTCGCCATCTCCTCCTAAATAAAACTTTGACATTCATTATTACATATATACGTTACATTCATATTTTTCATATTTTTATTTTTATTATTTTCTATAGTTTGTATGCTGGCTGTAACTGCTTCCACATCTACATATGGCAGTGTACTTGCTTTCTCTTTTTTTTCTACTTATTTATTGTTGCTACAAGCTCAAACAGTTATTATATTTCCGTTCTTGTCTTATATGACTATGGTTAGACATACTACCTGCAATACCTCAGGATCAAACTCAACAACCCCAGGAAATGATGCCCTATCATCAGCAGTCATATATACCCATTCATCACAAAAAGACTTTGTGCGTGTACCATACTTACCACACATTACTAACCTTGCGGACCCTCTTGGCCCTTCTGCTTCAGCCTGAACCCTGGCTGCTGAACACCTCTCACTTGTGCACTTGGCTCCCACTGTGGACGTTTTATACACAATCCCCAAATGCACAAAGAGAACCGGTGAAAGTTCTTACCGAGTGCTTTCACTCACTCCATTCCCTGCTGGCCTGTACTACGACCCACTGTAAATTGTGGGATCGCGATGTACCCAACCTTCGGACTGCTATCAGACCCTTCAGCACCGTAATTTCTTTCAGTGAACATTGTGTTGGAATATTTTCCTGAGAGAGACAGCTAAAAATTCCTTTTCGTTATCTTTCCACTGGAATTTTTGGAGGATGAGATCACCTTTTCCAGTGAATGTCCACCAGGGAGATTTCCTGAAGAGCGAAAAACCCCTTTGTTTACACAATCACGCCTGCGTATGCTTCTACAAAGTGCATATGATGAAGCAATTTGCGCAAAAGAACGCAAATGGTATCACATTGCGCCGCGTATAACACACGGACGTGCAGTCCAGTCGCACAGCCTATAGATACTTGTTATCTATAAGCCCTTCAATCACTATCACGAATCCACTTAATCCACTTAGACCACCTAGTTCACTTAGACCACCTAGTTCACATAGACCACCTAGTCCACTTCAGTCAATACGTAAGGTTGCGAACCTTTCACACCGCGAGCCACTGCTAACTCAGCGTCTCTCATGGGATCCCAATTTTTCCAGGGGTTCAATACGTCCACTCCTACTTTCAGCTCACACAAATACACAATGTTTTTCTGTACAGAGAAATATCACTCCCTTTGATTGATAGCCTATACCACAGGTAGTACAGTTTAAACAAAATATTATAATAATCTGCTTTTAAAATCGGATAGTTACTTGCTATGGTATAACTACAAATGCTTTACCCCACCTTTTAAATTTATTTCTATTGTGTGTTTAAACTTGTGTTCGCTACTTCACGCAACCTTGCGTAAACACGTGACTGTGTGTGTCTCTGCGCCACATGCGCATTCCTGTATGCTTACCTCACGTACCGTACCACGTGTACAACGTGCGTTCGCAACTCAATAAACCACACTATCACGATAAATGTGAGCAACAAAATACTACTGCTCACTTACACAACACACAATTGTTCTTTACACTCGCCAGAATTTACCCCCAAAGGTAATCCTCTTTTGAGTATATACCTAAACACTTAGGCCGGAACTGCATTTCGTGTTTTTATAATTACTCCCTTAATACACTATCTCAAATATATAGCAAATAAACGTATCCGATTCTTTGCAGATCTATAATGACTATTGACTATAATTTAAATGCTATGATTCAGATTGGACAGCTATCTTGCAGAACATACACTGATATAAATATACACATAATTATAATAATATTATATATATATATATATATATATAGAGAGAGAGAGAGAGACACCATTTACTGCACTCCTATGAGACCCTTCACCCCTTCATATGTATTCGTAAACACACTGAATGACTGTAGTTTCTCTGAGAGGCTAAAGTGGTTAAACAAGTTAATTAACATTGCAATGGCTATCCTACCCTAGCAAACAGAGAGCAACCAAACCATGAAAAGAAAAGAAAAAAAAACTTTTTTTATATATCTGTGTGTAATTCTTTACATCAAGTAATCATTTCACTATTAACTGTCACTAGGCCCAATTGAAACTATTTGTAATTGACTATGGCATGGGTTAAATAAATTCATTGGTAGCTTTTAAATGGTGTTGGATTTGTACATATATGTTGTTTATTTGTGACAAAGGAAACTGATTGTTTTAACCAGACTGAAAGTCAGCTATTTAGCTAAGTTGGATAAAGTGACCTTACTAAAATGGCCACTGCTCCATCCTCTTATTCCCATTCATGTGCTTGAACAAGATGGTGGACAGGCCATGTGGCTAGCCCAAAATGGAGGACACCATGTGGCCAGCTCCTTTGTCACAAAGAAATCACCAACTATACAAGCGCCAGAAGTTAATTTAGGCCTGGGTTTAAAAGTATTCGAATTGGCCTCAGGTATATTATACCTGTGCACCAACTTTTAAATGCTCTTTTAAATTTACTTAACAGATAGACAATCCAATCTGAATCAAACACAATATGACTTATTTGAACTTTGTTTTGCAACAATAAAAATAGGCTGTAGCATTTTAAATACTGTGCATGTCACACTCCCACAACAAAGAAATATATTGTCCCTTGGTTCATATCAGCGCCTTACTGATAACACAAACAAAACAAACAGCAATTGATTCGGCAGCATCAAGATGCGTCCATCATTAGCTGGTAGACCACAGTGGCATTTGTACAGTGCATCATTAAGAATGTGATATCGCGGACGAAGCCCCCATCTGAGAAAGTCAGATTTAAGTTCTAATATATAAAATGCCAGCGTTAATATATGTTGCCGATGCAAGGCGCATCTTATTACCATATATGATAAAAGTGCGCTGTACATCGCAAACACTACATCCCTTAAGAGAAAACAAGTACACGCACACATTGTATGAGTTCCAAAGCTCATTGATGCATATATTTGATATTAAAAGGATATGTATACAATATATCACATGTACAATATATATATGGTTACAGAGTACATTTTCACAGGAAGCAATTGTTACAAAAGAAATTATACAGTCACAGCTAGCATACAATTACCATCTCCCTGTCTCATGCTCACTACGCTCCATCTCCTCCATCTTTGGATCTGCTTCCATACCAGCTAACAGCAACTGAACAGAACATCATCTCGATCAGCACCCAGCAGAAAAAAGGAAGCTATTGTATGTGGGATCAGCTATACACTGTGTATGTTGGGGGAGTATAGGTCTTCTGTTATTGGTCATGGGGAGGGAACTTTCTCAGTCATGATGAGTCATTGGTCAGTTCATATGCAAGCCTTGAAGACATCAAAGGGGCTGGCCTCTGGTTTCCTGTCCACATGCTTTAAATGGAATGTCCTTTTCTTCACTTCAGAATTGTGGCTTTATATTCCTATATTCAATCATAACTACTCATTGCACTGTGCTACAACCTAATCATAGGAATCAAATGAATCCACTCATTAATCTGATTACTTTGACACCAAGTACGACATGTCTATCTTGCTCCGCTCCAACAATACACATACATGACGTTATACTCCATTATATAATTTAAAAACTTATAATGTCTAGTGCTTGATATGTTGAATTTATGTGCTGTATGAAATATGTGTTGAATATATCTTTGTGGCATGTCTGTGTAAATGTGTATGTTACCATATATTGCTGTGCTCGCTGCGCGTATTCACAAGCATAGCGACTCATAGTGTGTGGAGTTTGGATGTTCTCTCTATGTAATATTTTTGACTTCGACAAAACCCAAATGGACATACTTAACATGTATATAGAGTGCTATGTGTTTTTAAAAAACTAAGAGATCTGAGTATTAACAAGCTGGATAATGAATAACAAATATGATCTTCTCATACGCGCACGCAGGGGGGGTTTCCGAGTACCTGGAAACCCCCCTGCCCGCCGATCCATTGCGCAGCTCACGTATTTTTTTTTTAACTCACATTTCGGGTGTGGGGAGAGATGGTGCGGAGCGCAGGCAACAGCTGTCTGCTCTCCACACCGACAGAGAGGCTGGGTGACTGTAGGGGGAGCTGCAGCGTCAGCGCGCAGCCCCTCTAAGGAAGTTCCCATGGGGCACTGCATGAGACCTGCTGCCGGGACTGGAGTCGCTGATGTTCCCCGGTGGCACTTTAAGAGAGACAGGTGTGTGTCTCGCGGCGGCGGGCGGCGGGAGGAGGGGGAGGGGGGCGGGGGGGGTTGTGATCTTTAATAAATTATGCATACTAGATGTGCAATGTATATGTGTAGTGTACTATATGTGTGTGCAATGTGCATGATGAGCATATGTGTGTATGCTGTGCTATTTATATGTGTGTGCATTGTGAATGATTGTGTGGTGTGCAATGCATTTGTATGCAATGTATGTGTAGTGTGCAATGTGTGTGGTGTGCTGTGTATATGAGTGTGCCCAATGTGTACAGTATGTGTGTGTTGTATGCTGTATACAATGTGTGGTGTACTATGTGTGTGTGTGTTATGTATGTGTGGTGTGCTGTGTGTGTAGTGTACTATGTATGTGTATAGTGTGCTATGTATATTTGCGTGTGTGCAATGTGTATGGTGTGCTATTTATGTGTGTGGCGTGCTGTGTGTGCAATGTGTATGTGTGTGGTGTACTATGTATGTGTATAGTGTGCTTTGTATATGTGTGTGGGCAGTGTGTATGGTGTACTATGGGGATCAGTACGAAATCCTGTCGGAATACTGGCACCGGGATCCCGACCGGCACAATCCCAACAGGGGGCGAGCGTAACGCAGCCCCTTGCGGGCTCGCTGCGCTTGCCATGCTGCGGGCACGGTGCCTCGTTACACTCGGTACACTCATTTATTCTCCCTCTATGGGTGTCGTGGACACCCACAGAGGGAGAATATGTTGGGATTGTGCCAGTCGGGATTCCTGTGTCGGTATTTCGACCGCTGGGATTCCGTCCGGTGGGATCTTGACTGCATCCCGTACTATGTACTGTGTGTGTGTATAGTGTACTATGTATATGTATGTGTGTGAGCAGTGTGTATGGTGTACTATGTATGTGTGAGGTGGTCTTCTGGTTGCCGAATGTCGGGATCCCGGCGCACAGTATACCGGCGCCGGAATCCCGACACCTGGCATACCGACAAATATTCTCCCTCGTGGGGGTCCACGACCCCCCTGGAGGGAGAATAAATAGCGTGGCGCGCGCCACCGTGACCGCAGTGTGGCGAGCGCAGCGAGCCTGCAAGGGGCTCATTTGCACTCGCCACACTCTCGGTATGCCGGCGGTCGGGCTCCCAGCGCCGGTAAGCTGGTCGCTGGAAGCCCGGCCGCCGGCATACCATACTACACCCGTGTGAGTGTGGGGACAGCTAGAAAGTCTGTAAATATGCTGTGCTATGTATGCGTGTGCAATGTATGTGTCTGGCTGTCTGCAATGTGCATATGTGTGCAATATGGAAACCCCCGCCAGTAAATCCTGCGTTTGCCCCTGCTTCTAAGGCAGCAACAACATCTGATTATCTGTGGCAGCATATGAGCCACAGTGAAGTTATATAACAGTACTGCCAATAAGTAATATTGACACTCTGTAACAATACATCTCTGATTCTAGACATTGTATCACATGCATATGGTTACTGTTACACAAAAGTGTCTGAAAATGATTACTGCTGCATACCCCTGACTGTGTTAAATATACCAATTGAAGCATAGGAAACATTTGTATAGAATGACATTTGTATTAAAAAATCAAAAGATCAGAGTATTAACACGCTGGACAATTAATAACAGATATGATCTGCTGAGGCAGCAACAACATCTGATTATTTGTGGCAGCATATGAGCCACAGTGAAGCTATATAACAGTGCTGCTAACAAGTAATACTGACACTTTGTAACAATACATCTCTGAGTCTAGACATTGTATTACGCACATACAGTTACTGTTACATAAAAGTGTCTGAAAATGATTACTGCTGCATACCCCTGATTGTGTTAAACATACCTATTGAAGCATAAGAAACATTTGGGGATTTATCCAACGATATTGACTTCAGAAGATAATACACTTGTATAGATAGTCACATGGAACTTTGATTAGCCATATTACAGGTGTAGCCACACTTTTACCTCATACTCAGAAAGAGCTAACCAACGTGAGTGTAAGATAGCCTCTTTTGAATACTAATCTTATAGAACTGGACAAGTGACTTTCACTGACTACCACTCAGATATGGTTATATAGACCTATATAAGGATACTTACCTAATATCTACATTTCCAATGTGACTACTTTACTGTAAGAATCATACACAGCATGGAGATACCAGTATGTCTCTTCATTTCCTTTGAATAGTATGAAGAGACTAGTACACATGAAGAATGTACAGTGTGAGATCTTACTTTGACCACACAGATTCGTTACCCAACAGGAATTAAAAAAAGATCCTTACAGCATATCTATACACATATGTGTTGTCAGGAGGTTCTGCAGCTGTGACCAAATACACATACTTTTGCTAAAAGTACAGTACATTCAACACGTCCAGTGAAGTCACAATGGATAATAGGAATAAACACACAAACATTGTCTGAGACTGCATAACATTTATTAATTAACATAAGTACAAATAGGGTGAGTGGTCCCTGGGCCCTGTCTCATTTCCCATTGAATGTCTTGTAGGGGAAGACGGAGTCGCAGGGGCCGCAGATTTTTTTTTGTTTCTAACCATATTGGAATCAGAGTGGGTGTTGGGGGTGTCAGGTACAGCGTGTTTCTCTAAGTATTTGTCCATACCCCAGTGCAGACCAAGTTAAGGAAACAATGGTCGCACCCAATATACAGTTGACAGAAAGTAATCAAACCTATCATAAACATCGCCAGTTAGGTGGCAAGTGGCAAAGTTGGCTCTTATACCCTTAAATCCTAACCTCTACATTCTTAGTTTCCTATGCGATAGAAGGGGACATTCTATCTTCTAACAGAAAGGGCGTTTGTACTGAAATCAAGCTCGGCGAGGATGGATGCAGTAAAATGGATTAAACAGTGCTGTTATACTAGAGGGGTTTTCCCCGGTAGAAAACTGTCCAGAAAGTTAACTAGCCAAATGTTATAGTCAACACAAAACAATTAAAAACCAGTAGACACTTAACTAAACATAACGTAATTTGTCTGCTATCAGTGACAATAATAGTTAGCCCACAGTTTTGTAATAAAAACTGGTGCAATAAAGCCTATTATATGCAAAAGCTTGATATAACAATACACTTCTACATGAAATGAGAAATGTCTTAGTCCTCCAAATCAGAGATAAAAACAGGGACCACAGTGTGAGCTAACGTGATGGAATTGGTTAGACAGGTAAATAGTGTAAGTGTATTTATCACGTGAAGTGAACATATATACAATTACCGTTAATAGTGAGAGATTAGATAGTAAAATAAGCATCCAGAGTGATATAATCTATAATGTCTCTCAGTGTGAATAACAGGAGGACAGTGTCCCAGTGTACCTCCCCTCGATCAACCAGTTTCACCGTCGTCAAGCAAACGCTGCTGGGTATTCTTGCAGAACTAGAATTTAACCATAGAACCTCCAACAATGTCTTGTCCCTCAGTCCCCTTACAAACCACCCAGCACCCCACCAAATATGTGTAGGCTTGCAATTTCCCCCTGCCAAGGAGAGTACGATATAAAATGCAGGCTTATAGGCAGGTAAGCCCAGCAGAGTCTCCCCTCTGTATCCCCCAACTCCCCTCACTGTACATCCACTGGTAGGCTTCAGGATAGACCAGCTGAGGCTACTTATGCTCCGGGGTCCCGACCGTCCTTGCCAGCCGGCAGAGCACCAGCGGAGCAGTAGAGTCCTTTCACAGCGACACAAAATGGGAGCCCAGTGTCCTCTGGTAGCCGCAGTCTCCTTGCTTCCCCAGCGTCCTTAGTCGGTCTGTTGTAGCTGTTCGGCAGGAGCAATCTCCGTGTGCTCCCTGCATCTAGATCCAACCCGTAGCAGCTGCTACAGGTAAGGCAATGGGCAGTGATCTCCGGGTAGTCAACAGGGATCTTCCACGTGTCCTCAGCCACCCAGTATCCAGTGGGGTCCCCGTCCAGAGGCTCAGCGGTCCATGTTCCTTGTGCTGGATGCGCCAATCCGGTCACCCAGGGAGCAGGAGCAGCAGGAAACGTCCGCGGGATGCCGCCAAGGCACAGCGGTATGGAGTGACTTCAGACAGAACTCCGACTAGACTGCAGGTCAGCCATGAATCTTTGTGGGCCACAGATATCACTGTGAGGTGCGGTGGCTATACCCGGTGTCCGTAGTACCAGGGGGTCAGGGCCAAGTAGAGATGATTCGGTGGGTACCGGGTAGAGGAGAACGTTCACCAGATAGACGAGGTGTGGCATCAGGTGTCAAAGTCAGTATTTGCAGCAATACATAGCCTGTAGTACAGCTCCGGCACCCATGCCAGTTTTTGCGCCAGAAGCTCTGGCAGTCATATAGGCCGCCAACGTATGCAGCCAGACTCTGGTTGAAGTACAAGCTCCTGTGTCAGGAACGGCACCCCCCAATGCCGCAGTCCACGGTCACCCTGTCAGAGTAGCCACAGATTCCAAAAGGGTTGTAGAAATATGGAAAACAGGTAAATGCCCAGGGTCTGTCTCAGGAGCAGAGCTACAAAGCGGCCATGCTGGATGCCCCGCCCAACGGAAGTTCTCACAAGTCCTTTTTTAATAAATATATGAATTAAAGGTTATGTTTTAAATATATTGTGCACTACTTTAAGCAACTTTGTTCTTCTTTCATGTACATACCTGAGATATACAGGAGACTACAAACGGATCCAACAGATTCTTACTAAAGAGAATTACATCAATTGTTGACATTAAGTGTCACCCAGGGGTGCTTTACAGAAAAAAACACGTGACACTCTTATCATCAAACATCCTGAGGTACCCTTGATATATAGCTTGCCCAAGATCCATAAATCATTGGAGGCCCCAGCAGGCCGTCCCATTATTTCTGCCAGAAATTCATTATATAGCAATACATCTAAATTTTTGGACTATTTTCTTCAACATCTCGTGCAGACGGAGAACACCTTTCTGAAAGACACCTACACCTTTTTAGATAAACTGTATGGTCTGGAGAAGCTTCCGGATAAGTTACTGCTATGCACCATCGATGTGGTTGCACTGTATACCAGTATCCTGCATGGAGAGGGGTTACAGTGCATGCAAGAATTTTTACAATGAAGATCAAATCATGCAGGACCCCCCCATACATTTTTTTGTTGAACTTCTGGAAAAAACAGTAACCCGGAATTATTTTATGTTCAACAATGAATTTTTTGTACAGTTAAGTGTTTGTGCCATGGGAAACCACGTGGCACCCTCTTATGCCAATGTTTACATGTTTCAAATTAAAAAAGCGTCTTTTTTTGACAATATGGTCTTTCAACAGCATTTTTTTTTCTTTACAAGATATATTGATGACATTTTTGTTGTATGGACGGGCTCTGAAGCCAGCTTTAGAGACATGATGACAACCATCAACTCAGCACATTCTCATATAAAGTTTACGTATGAGTGCAATCAACAGAAAATACATTATCTGGACGTCAATGTCCTATGAAATGGTGTAGAATTTAGTACATCAGTCTACATCAAACCTACAAATTGTAACAATGCATTACATGCACAAAGTCATCATCCATTGTCCCAGAAAAAAGGAATACCCTAATCTCAATTTTTGAGAATCTGGAGGATAACAATAGATGATGCTCTGGCTATAACCGAAGTAGACAAAATGATCAACAAATTCATGGCACGAGGGTATTCCAAAAAATAATTACTTAGAGCCAAATCCAAAGTAATGCTGCACAATAGGAGTGAGCTGAAGAAACCATCCAAGGATGTGAGAAAAACCACCAAAACCATGATTTTTGTCAACAATTACAACACCGGGACTAAGGATATTAACAAATTTGCCAAACGATATTGGACTACAGTCAATTCAGATCCCTCGTTTACATCACTCCAAGGCTCCAAATTGATGATGGGACATAAGAGGAATAAGAACTTGAAGGATTGGTTAGTCCATAATAACATCATTTTGTCTACAGCTAGCCCAAACCCCCATTTATTGACTAAATGAGCAAGAAGCTATAAGTTTGTTGGCTGCACTACTTGCAGATATCTGGAGACCAGAAATTATGTTCTACAACCCTATTCAGGAAAGAAGATAGCCATCAATCATGTACTCACTCACCTGTACATCCAGATTTGTGGTATAACTGATTCAGTGTCCATGCAGTCTTGTATACCTAGGAAAAACCACCTGCACCTTTCATGAGCGGATGACCCAACATAGATCCGCCATCCGGATGGCGTTTGAAGGCAAAACCGTAGACCAGCCGGTGGACAGACGTTTCAAGGAGAAGAATCACCCACTGTCCTCATTGGTATACAAATTAGTAGATCATGAACCAGCCTCCATAAGAGGTGGGGACAGAGATAAAAAAATGCTCCAATTGGAGGCAAAATGGATACACAAGATGAACTCTGTTGTGCCCTATGGATTAAGTTAAACTCTGTCTTTCTCCTGTTTCCTTTGATTAACCATTTCAATTAATGTTTTGTTTCGCCATACTACACAGGTGACATCATGATTTAGTTACATTACATTACCGACCAATATGCTTTGGCACGTATTATGATTAGTCATAATACATTATAATCAAATATGGTCCTGTATCTATCATAGTCCATAGAAACATTAGACTATGCAGGACATAGTAGTATCTGACTTTTTTTGCTGTGACTGACATCACACATACAGTTGGTTCTGTAATTGTAATATAAGAATTTTAGAATTTAATACGCACTTCAACATTTTGATAGGCTCATGTAAGATTCATTAACTTTTTTTATACACCATTTCACATATTTATCAGTAAGTATTGCTTCACCTGACATTTTCAGTATATATTTTACACTGCATATACATTATGTATAGATCACATGTTAGAATGTTTATTTCACTAGTAATGTTGTCTCAGTTCTATACAGGAACAAAGTCACTAAGTAAATTGTATAAATTGCACCTGTTTCCTATTACACAATATCTGTTTTTTATACACAACCATTGCATGTTTGCTGTTCACACTGTTGCTGTGAGTTTGTTTTGATGTTTACAGGGTACCATGGCAACCACACGGCACCGCAAGACTTCTGGCTAAGCGCCTCTCAATGCGCTACGCATCCCAGGCCAGTGCACTGCATCATCACGTAAGGGAATGGTGTCACGTGATCGGAGGCATGTGACACGGGTGGGAGAGTGTTGCCCATGGTGACGTCATCCGGAGGGGACCTACAGCAGCTGTAAAATGGGACTGGAGTTCTGGGAACAGTTCACTATTTATGATATGTCATGTACACTTTTTTGTATGTTCTTGAAAAAAGTCCATTAGACTGAAACGTGAAACACTGAGATGCTGTTCATCTGGTTATTCATTTGTTGGAGTCTTGTGAGTGCCGCCTACTTGCTGTTTGTCTGTCTGTCTATATATATATATATATATATATATATATATGCATTCAGGGGTGTATCTAGGGGTTCCAGCGCCCCTTGCTAAGTAAGGGACTGCCCCCCCCACCACCACATCTTTGTAATAATTGCACTCTGTATAACAATACAGTACAGGCTACTGAATGTAAAACAGACTTATTGTAGGCCTACAGACAGATATATTAGTCATTCAATATAACAGAAAGCTCACACAGACCCCTGCCACCACACATGCAGCTCTCCCCACTTATGTAGATCCTCCCCCAAACAGCTCTCTCCCCTCACATAGCTCTCCCCTTCTCGCATAAACCCCCTCACACACACACAGCTCTGCCTCTCCCCACTTTCTGGGATCCTTCCAGCTTTCTCCCCCTCACTCAGACCTGCATACTCCCATAAATCTTCACTTCTCACAAAGGGGTATTAAAAGTACGTTTACGAAAAAAATTAGAAAATATGAGTTTTCACACCCGTTTCACATTATTTTAGTATCACCTAAATGTAAAATTGCTCCAAAGCCTTAATTAACTTATTATTTTTTGTAGCACAGATCACATTCCCCATACTTATATTGGGAAATGCGATCTGGCCAAATTTACAAAAAAAACTGTGAAAAAAACCTGGAATGAGCCCTGTGATAAGCCTCAGCTGGCATTATCACAGGTCTCAACTGCGATATGCAGCCTCCTGCACTGATTTATCTGCCCCCCCAGCAGAGAACACTGTGCAGGGACCGGGGCAGTGTGAACAGTATGCGGTCAAGATCCCGCCGGACAGAATCCCGGTAGTCGGAATACCGACACCGGGATCCCGACCGGCACAATCCCGACATATTCTCCCTCTGTGGGTGTCCACAACACCCATAGAGGGAGAACAAATTAGTGTGCCGAGCGCAGCGAGGCACCGTGCCCACAAGGGGCTGCGTTACGCTCGCCCCCCTGTCGGGATTGTGCCGGTCGGGATCCCGGTGTTGGTATTCAGACCGCTGGGATTCCGTAAGGCGGTAATACATACTGATCCTGTGTGATCAGCTCTGTGTGTCTAGATAGACCACAGGCTGATCACTCAAGTGCCGGCTGCCTAATGTCCCGAGCTCCTGCTTGCCGCTTCCCAGCTAATGCTTCCCTGCTTCGGGCTCTTGTCACTCGCAGCGCGGCTCCAGTAACCAGCCCCCTGAATCACAGCTCCCACCACTTCTGCTCTGCCTCCCGCACCCAGTTTTTTAAAAGAGTAAATAAAACAAAGTTCTCCTGCAGGGTCCACAGGGTATCCACAGGATACATTGGGATATAGTGGAGCGACAGCGGATTTGCACCAAACTGTCAAAGCTTTTCGACCTCCCAGCATCCATATATCCCGCCTCCTGGCTCAGGCAAATCATTTTTTTTGTTTGGTGCAGCAGGAACTGGACCATGGTCAGAGGGCTGCTGGGTTTTTTTAGCAGCCATAAGCTTTTTTTTATAGTATTACTATTTTTTCTGAGTCATCTTTCTAAAAAATGTCTTATACGTACATTAGAAAGAGTCGCTCCAACAACTCTCCGCCGGGTAACAACAATGCTTACCCACGAGTACAGCGGTGGTGCAACTGTGTGGTATGTATGGTGGTATGTGTGGTGGGTATGGCGTACCCTTAAGAATTTAGCCGTAGGTACGCCGTACCCACGCCGACGGGCTGACGCTCCTCACCGTTCCGTCCCTCCCTCCCTCCCTCCACTGCTGACCACTGCTGATGCGAGGGGAGAAGAGAGCAGCCTGCGCTTCTCCTGACCCTCAGTGTCTAAGTTCAATTTAGCGCCACCCGTGAGTCAATCAGAGCTCGTGGACCAGCAGCCAAGGCTGCTGGACCGCAAGCTTTGATTGTCTCACGGATCGGCACTGAATTGAACGAAGACACCCGCACCCGCCGGAAACTGAGGGGAAGGAGAGGCGCAGGCTGCACTCTTCTCCCCTCACACACACAGAACAGCAGCAGCGGTGAGCAGCAGGGAAAGGGGGGGCATGTATACCTGGCACTGGGGGCATATCTGGCACCAGGGGCATATCTGGCACTGGGGGGACATGTGTATCTGGCACTGGAGCATATCTGGCACTGGGGGGACATGTGTATCTGGCACTGGGGGCATATCTGGCACTGGGGGCATAGCTGACCCTGGAAAGACATGTGTATTTGGGAATGCGGGCATATCTGGCACTGTGGGGGACATGTGTATGTGGCACTGGGGGCATATCTGTCACTGAGGGCATATCCGACACTGGGGGGACATGTGTATCTGGCACTGGGGGGGCATGTGTATCTGGCCCTCTGGGGGACATGTGTATCTGGCACTGGGGCATATCTAGCACTGGAGGGGACATGTGTATCTGGCACTAGGGGCATATGTGGCACTGGGGGCATATCTGGCACTGGAGGGGACATGTGTATCTGGCACTGTGGGGCAATGTGTATCTGGCACTGTGGGGCAATGTGTATCTGGCACTGTGAGGCAATGTGTATCTGGCACTGTGGGGGCATTTGTGTATCTGGCATTGTGGGGCAATGTATATCTGGTACTGTGAGGCAATGTATATCTGGCACTCTGGGGGCATTTGTGTATCTGGCACTGTGGGGCAATGTATATCTGGCACTATGGGGCAATGTATATCAACGTGTATCTGGAACTATTGAGGTCATATATGTATCTGCCCCTCCCCCATATGTGTTACATGCCCCCATTTTCATTGGTCATGCCCCATGTGGCATTTGGCCACACCCATTTTTTGGCAGTACCTGTAAGACATTTTTTCTACTTGCACCACTGGAGTACAGTGCTGTTTCATCGGGCGTCTCTGTTGGATATACTAGCAGGTCCAGCAGATGTTACCAGGCTGTGGCCAGAGCACGGGGAGAAGGTAAGGCATCGGTTCCGCTTAGAGGGGGAATGCGGACACAGCCGCACTGTTTTGGGAGGAGACTACCAAACAGTCGCTGACGCGGCTGCCACAGAGAGTGCACCAGTGCTAGGCTTTAGGGATCATAGGCTCTAGGGGTAGTATGAGGCCATGATCCCTAGGGTTGATGTCAGCAGTAGAGAGTCAGACACTTCCCTGGTTGCCCCTCCCCCCAGTTCATGACCAGTTTCCTCCGAGTCTCCTGCCATGAACTGTTTTTCCCGCTTCTGTCTGAGACGCTGTGTACTTAGGGGACCCAGTCGCAGCATAAGCGGCTGTGTGACTGGTGCGTTAGTGTTCACTTGGGTGTCTGTGTTCACTATAGGTTCACTGAGCGATTGTGTACACTAGTAGCATCTGGATCCACTCAGCGTTCACAAATGTATTGATCAGTCCTGGAAGCAGGGTGAGTCTCCCTGTATCCCAGTCTACTGAGCAGGTAATACAGCACTAAGGCTCTATCTACCTTTGAGTATGAATAGTTTGATAAAGTGCCTGATGCATATGAATCTGATAATTATTGCTGTGATTTTCTTTTGCTTTGCAACTGAATATGTTCAAAACTCCTATATAAGGTAATGCAGTAATGTTTCTCCTACATACCTGAAATGTATCTGTAGTTGATTATGTGCTCATATTGCTTATTATACTAATGTATAAGAGGTGACTGACTGCTAGTGTGATTGCTGACTTTACTATAAATTCTGTTAGTTTTTCTGTGTATCCGATCCTCAATGCTGGTGCAAAGCAGGGTCGGGTCAGATTGTATGTTACTTTAGCAAATTTTAAAGTGATTACAGTCACAAATTGTGTAATAACACTGTAAGGTTTGTGATTTATTGATCATGTCTAAGAGCGGCAAGGGTGTGGAAAATACACTTTCTATAGCAGCACCAACACTCATTTCATGTTGTCTTGCAGAGCTAGGTTAACCTATCAGGACTGGTTCAATGGGATTATGTACAAAATGGTTTAGCTGTCTCCAGTGCCTTTTATGTAACCGAGACAGGCACAGGTTCTGGTTGAACCTTCATGGGCTACTTTGCACAGACATTATCCAATGTAGCTGAGCAGATAATGCCAGCTCCTATACCAGCGATAGGTTACCCTATTAACCCTTACATGCAACTTTCATTCTGAGGTTATCCACCTAGGGAATGGCAACCTCTTAACAAAGGCAGGCTGAAAGGCCGGTGGTAAGTATATCACATAGACATGATACAACATCTTCACAGTTTATACATGTTTAGCTGAGGACTCAATGCACTTCGGAAGGTCTCAGCTCAGTGGACATACCTGAGCTAATAAGTGTTATGTAAGCTATTTTATCCTCAGAAGCAGCAGAGCCTGTGTTAGAAACTAAGGTAGTTGTGTTAAAACGTCCCAAAACAGCTGATGGAAATTATGTTGGGTTATGCCCAGTAGGAAGCTAGAATTCCAGGAAAAGAAATTCCAATTATCCTCATCCAGCTGGGGACTGTTTAAAAAAGAAGGGTGGCTCCCTAAGTAGATTCGCAGACCTTAGATTGCTGCGAAAATCTACATTATTTTTGTTTTCAAAATAAATAAATGATGTCACGGATAGGAGACTCAATGGTTTTCTAAAGACCTTTTTTTCTTTTTGTCTGGGACAATCATCAGACCAGCCTTGGCTTCAGCTCAAATAGTGTAAGCAGTGGCAGCCCGGGCTGATGCATTGAAAGGGGATGTTTCAATGGCATCTAGAAAGCAAAAATTCCATATTGCATATCAAACAGGCAGCGATAAGCAGACCTGGATATGGGTACAATTGCCTCTCAGACAGCAGCTGCAGCAGCAGCTCGCAGAGTGGGTTTGCTGTGTACATGGTAAGCTGACTCAGAATCCAGCAGGAAGGTTCTGGAATCTTGTTCTTGTTACTGGAAATATTATTTTGATAAAGAATTAACAGTATTTGAAATCATACTCCAAGAAAGTGAAGTTTCTTTTCACACAAAAATTCAAGTTTCCAGCTTTCTGGTCCTTTCGGAATAAAGGAAAAGCAAAAGAAAAAGGGTAAAAGGCAAACAGTCCCAATTCAACAAGTCTGGTAGGACTAAAAGGTATTGGGCTACCAGAGGACCGGTGTTCGAATCTGAAGATAAGCCATCAGCTGATGGTGAGGGCCTCCACCTGGGGTGACCCAGGGTGGGAGGCTGATTTCTTCAGTTTGCACATAGCTGGCAGCAGTCTACTACAGATGTCTGGGAGCAAAAAGCAGTATCTCATGCTATGATCTACAGCCAAACCACACTGGACATGCCCAATCTTATCTGATCTTGGAAGCTAAGCAGTGTTGGTCAGGGTTAGTACTTGGTTTGTAATACCAAGTGCTGTAGGTGTTTTCAGGAAACACCCTCATTAAAAATTGCACTAGCCCGTCTTCAGTGGAAACGAAGACTAGGGCTTTGCAAGAGGCAGTTCAGGTGCTTCAGTCAGGAGTGATAATTCAGTTCCTCCTGCACAATGAGGACAAGGTTTGATTTCAACCTGAGTCTAGTCCAGTAGCCAAATGGGTAAATCCGGCCCATACTCAATCGCAAAGCACTGAACAAGAACTTTTGGGTGCCTCAGGTTTCATATGGAGACTTTACGTTCCATTATTTCTCTGACGTCCTAGTGGATGCTGGGAACTCCGTAAGGACCATGGGGAATAGACGGGCTCCGCAGGAGACTGGGCACTCTAAAAGAAAGATTAGGTACTATCTGGTGTGCACTGGCTCCTCCCTCCATGCCTCTCCTCCAGACCTCAGTTAGATTTCTGTGCCCGGCCGAGCTGGATGCACACTAGGGGCTCTCCTGAGCTCCTAGAAAGAAAGTTTATTTTAGGTTTTTTATTTTACAGTGAGACCTGCTGGCAACAGGCTCACTGCATCGAGGGACTAAGGGGAGAAGAAGCGAACCTACCTGCTTGCAGCTAGCTTGGGCTTCTTAGGCTACTGGACACCATTAGCTCCAGAGGGATCGACCGCATGGAACTGGCCTTGGTGTTCGTTCCCGGAGCCGCGCCGCCGTCCCCCTTACAGAGCCAGAAGCAAGAAGAGGTCCGGAAAATCGGCGGCAGAAGACATCAGTCTTCACCAAGGTAGCGCACAGCACTGCAGCTGTGCGCCATTGCTCCTCATGCACACTTCACACTCCGGTCACTGAGGGTGCAGGGCGCCGGGGGGGTGGGCGCCCTGAGCAGCAATAAAAACACCTTGGCTGGCAAATATATCACAATATATAGCCCCAGAGGCTATATATGTGATAAATACCCCTTCCAGAATCCATTGAAAAGCGGGAGAAAAGTCCGCGAAAAAGGGGCGGAGCTATCTCCCTCAGCACACTGGCGCCATTTTCTCTTCACAGTGCAGCTGGAAAACAGCTCCCCAGGCTCTCCCCTGTAGTTTGCAGGCTCAAAGGGTTAAAAAGAGAGGGGGGGCACTAAATTTAGGCGCAATATTGTATATACAAGCAGCTGTTGGGAAAAATTCACTCAATATAGTGTTAATCCCTAAATTATATAGCGCTCTGGTGTGTGCTGGCATACTCTCTCTCTGTCTCCCCAAAGGGCTGTGTGGGGTCCTGCCCTCAGTCAGAGCTTTCCCTGTGTGTGTGCGGTGTGTCGGTACGGCTGTGTCGACACGTTTGATGAGGAGGCTTATGTGGTGGCAGAGCAGATGCCGATAAATGTGATGTCGCCCCCTGTGGGGCCGACACAAGAGTGGATGGATAGGTGGAAGGTATAAACCGACAGTGTCAACTCCTTACATAAAAGGCTGAATGACGTAACAGCTGTGGGACAGCCGGCTTCTCAGCCCGCGCCTGCCCAGGCGTCTCAAAGGCCATCAGGGGCTCAAAAACGCCCGCTCCCTCAGATGGCAGACACAGATGTTGACACGGAGTCTGACTCCAGTGTCGACGAGGTTGAGACATATACACAATCCACTAGGAACATCCGTTACATGATCCCGGCAATAAAAAATGTGTTACACATTTCTGACATTAACCCAAGTACCACTAAAAAAGGGTTTTATGTTTGGGGAGAAAAAGCAGGCAGTGTTTTGTTCCCCCATCCAATGAGTGAATGAAGTGTGAAAAAGCGTGGGTTCCCCCGATAAGAAACTGGTAATTTCTAAAAAGTTACTGATGGCGTACCCTTTCCCGCCAGAGGATAAGTTACGCTGGGAGATATCCCCTAGGGTGGATAAGGCGCTCACACGTTTGTCAAAAAAGGTGGCACTGCCGTCTTAGGATACGGCCACTTTGAAGGTACCTGCTGATAAAAAGCAGGAGGCTATCCTGAAGTCTGTATTTACACACTCAGGTACTAGACTGAGACCTGCAGATAGTGCTGCTGCAGCGTGGTCTGTGACCCTGTCAAACAGGGATACTATTTTGTGAACATAAGAGCATATTAAAGACGTCGTCTTATATATGAGGGATGCACAGAGGGATATTTTGCCAGCTGGCATCCAGAATTAATGCAATGTCCATTCTGTCAGGAGGGTATTAGAGACCCGACACTGGACAGGTGATGCTGACTTTAAAAGGCACATAGAGCCTTATAAGGGTGAGGAATTGTTTGGGGATGGTCTCTGGGACCTTGTATCCACAGCAACAGCTGGGAAGAAAATTTTTTTACCTCAGGTTTCCTCACAGCCTAAGAAAGCACTGTATTATCAGGTACAGTCCTTTCGGCTTCAGAAAAGCAAGCTGGTCAAAGGCGCTTCCTTTCTGCACAGAGATGAGGGAAGAGGGAAAAAGCTGCACCAGTCAGCCAGTTCCCAGAATCAAAATTCTTCCCCCGCTTCCTCTGAGTCCACCGCATGACGCGGGGGCTCCACAGGCGTAGCCAGTTACGGTGGGGGGCCGCCTCAAAAATTTCAGCGATCAGTGGGCTCGCTCATAGGTGGATCCCTGGATCCTTCAAGTAGTATCTCAGGGGTACAAGCTGGAATTCGAGGCGTCTCCCCCCCGCCGTTTCATCAAATCTGCCTTGCCGACAACTCCTTCAGGCAGGGAGGCTGTGCTAGAGGCAATTCACAAGCTGTATTCCCAGCAGGTGATAGTCAAGGTGCCCCTACTTCAACAAGGACGGGGTTACTATTCCACACGGTTTGTGGTACCGAAACCGGACGGTTCGGTGAGACCCATTTTAAATTTGAAATCCTTGAACACATACATAAAAAAATTCAAGTTCAAGATGGAATCACTCAGGGCGGTTATTGCAAACCTGGAGAAGGGGGATTACATGGTATCCCTGGACAACAAGGATGCTTACCTACATGTCACCATTTACCATCCTCACCAGGAGTACCTCAGATTTGTGGTACAGGATTGCCATTACCAATTCCAAACACTGCAGTTTGGACTGTCCACGGCACCGAGGGTCTTTACCAAGGTAATGGCAGAAATGATGATACTCCTTCGAAAAAAGGGAGTTTTAAGTATCCCGTACTTGGACGATCTCCTTATAAAGGCGAGGTCCAAGGAGCAGTTGTTGGTCGGAGTAGCACTATCTCGGGAAGTGCTGCAACAGCACGGATGGATTCTATACATTCCAAAGTCACAGCTGGTTCCTACCACACGCCTACTGTTCCTGGGGATGGTTCTGGACACAGAACAGAAAAATGTGTTTCTCCCGCAGGAGAAAGCCAAGGAGCTGTCATCTCTAGTCTGAGACCTCCTGAAACCAAAACAGGTATCGGTGCATCACTGCACACGAGTCCTGGGAAAAATGGTAGCTTCTTACGAAGCAGAATTCCATTCAGCAGGTTCCATGCAAGAACCTTTCAGTGGGACCTCTTGGACAAGTGGTCGGGATCGCATCTTCAGATGCATCGGCTGATAACCCTGTCTCCAAGGACCAGGGTATCTCTACTGTGGTGGCTGAAGAGTGCTCATCTTCAAGAGGGCCGCAGATTCGGCATACAGGACTGGGTCCTGGTAACCACGGATGCCAGCCTTCGAGGCTGGGGGGCAGTCACACAGGGAAGAAATTTCCAAGGACTTTGGTCAAGTCAGGAGTCGTCCCTACACATAAATGTTCTGGAACTGAGGGCCATTTACAATGCCCTAAGTCTGGCAAGGCCTCTGCTTCAAAACCAGCCGGTACTGATCCAATCAGACAACATCACGGCAGTCGCCCATGTAAACCGACAGGGCGGCACAAGAAGCAATGATGGCGATGGCAGAAGCCACAAGGATTCTCCGATGGGCGGAAAATCACGTCTTAGCACTGTCAGCAGTGTTCATTCCGGGAGTGGACAACTGGGAAGCAGACTTCCTCAGCAGACACGACCTACACTCGTTGGGAAAGGCCACAGGTGGACATGATGGCATCCCGCCTAAACAAAAAACTAGATATTGTGCCAGGTCAAGGGACCCTCAGGCAATAGCTGTGGACGCTCTAGTGACACCGTGGGTGTACCGGTCAGTTTATGTGTTCCCTCCTCTGCCTCTCATACCAAAGGTACTGAGAATAATAAGAAAACGAGGAGTAAGAACGATACTCGTGGTTCCGGATGGGCCAAGAAGAGCTTGGTACCCAGAACTTCAAGAAATGATATCAGAGGACCCATGGCCTCTACCGCTCAGACAGGATCTGCTACAGCAGGGGCCCTGTCTGTTCCAAGACTTACCGCGGCTGCGTTTGACGGCATGGCGGTTGAATTCCGGATCCTAAAGGAAAAGGTCATTCCGGAGGAAGTCATTCCTACGCTGATAAAAGCCAGGAAAGAAGTAACCGCAAACCATTATTACCGTATTTGGCGAAAATATGTTGCGTGGTGTAAGGCCAGGAAGGCCCCAACAGAGGAATTTCAGCTTGGTCGTTTTCTGCACTTCCTACAGTCAGGAGTGACTATGGGCCTAAACTTGGGTTCCATTAAGGTCCAGATTTCGGCTCTGTCGATTTTCTTCCAGAAAGAACTGGCTTCACTGCCTGGAGTTCAGACATTTGTAAAGGGAGTGCTACATATTCAGCCCCCTTTTGTGCCTCCTGTGGCACCTTGGGATCTCAACGTGGTGTTGAGTTTCCTAAAATCACATTGGTTTGAGCCACTTAAAACTGTGGATTTGAAATATCTCACGTGGAAAGTGGTCATGTTATTGGCCTTGGCTTCGGCCAGGCGTGTGTCAGAATTGGCGGCCTTGTCATGTAAAAGCCCTTATCTGATTTTCCATATGGATAGGGCAGAATTGAGGACTCGTCCCCACTTTCTCCCTAAGGTGGTATCAGCTTTTCACTTGAACCAACCTATTGTAGTGCCTGCGGCTACTAAGGACTTGGAAGATTCCAAGTTACTGGACGTAGTCAGGGCCTTGAAAATTTATGTTTCCAGGACGGCTGGAGTCAGGAAAACCGACTCGCTTTTTATCCTGTATGCACCCAACAAAATAGGTGCTCCTGCTTCTAAGCAGACTATTGCTCGCTGGATTTGTAGCACAATTCAGCTGGCGCATTCTGCGGCTGGATTGCCGCATCCTAAATCAGTAAAAGCCCATTCCACAAGGACGGTGGGCTCATCTTGGGCGGCTGCCCGAGGGGTCTTGGCTTTACAACTTTGCCGAGCTGCAACTTGGTCAGGGGCAAACGCGTTTGCAAAATTCTACAAATTTGATACCTTGGCTGAGGAGGACCTTGAGTTCTCTCATTCGGTGCTGCAGAGTCATCCGCACTCTCCCGCCCGTTTGGGAGCTTTGGTATAATCCCCATGGTCCTTACGGAGTTCCCAGCATCCACTAGGACGTCAGAGAAAATAAGATTTTACTCACCGGTAAATTTATTTCTCGTAGTCCGTAGTGGATGCTGGGCGCCCATCCCAAGTGCGGATTGTCTGCAATACTTGTATATAGTTATTGCCTAACTAAAGGGTTATTGTTGAGCCATCTGTTGAGAGGCTCAGTTATATTTCATACTGTTAACTGGGTATAGTATCACGAGTTATACGGTGTGATTGGTGTGGCTGGTATGAGTCTTACCCAGGATTCAAAATCCTTCCTTATTGTGTCAGCTCTTCCGGGCACAGTATCCTAACTGAGATCTGGAGGAGGGGCATGGAGGGAGAAGCCAGTGCACACCAGATAGTACCTAATCTTTCTTTTAGAGTGCCCAGTCTCCTGCGGAGCCCGTCTATTCCCCATGGTCCTTACGGAGTTCCCAGCATCCACTACGGACTACGAGATATAGATTTACCGGTGAGTAAAATCTTATTTTCTGCCATAGAGCAGGAGGATTTAGGGCATTCCGGAATATTCAGGATGCCTATCCACATGTTTCTATAGCACTGATCCATCAGTGCTACGTTAGGTTGCTATCCTTCAGCCTCTATTTCAGGCCCTGCCATTTGGGCCGACCACAGCTTCCAGAGTATTCACCAAAATGATGGTAGTGATGGCATCTTATCTCTGTTAGCAGAAGATAAATATTTTATAAAAACCCATACCTCGACGACTTAGTAATCCTGGCAAAGTCTCAGGAATTGTTCACTGTCATCTGTAACAGACAACAGCTTGTTACAGAGATATGGTTGGCTCATAAATTGGACAAAGTCGTTTCTGGTTCCATCACATCGGATGACTTATTTGGGGGCTGTGCTGGAATTGGGTATTCAGAGAGTAATTTACCTCTGAACAACATATCCAAAATTCACTTAAGGATTTGGGAGTTGCTACACAGTCAAACGGTATCCATTTGCGTTTGATGGGTTTGATGGTGTAGATATTGGACATGATGGAGTATACTTAGTTCTATTAGATACATCTGCAATGTCTGATCATTTCCTAGTAGAAAAGTTTTTCATCAGACAATAAAAGCGCAGATTATGGTCTTCCTCTGGAAGTTAGGAGGTCAATAGCTTGATGGTTATTGGACATCCTATCCTGGATAAAGGAAGGCTCCTTTGGATATCAGATGGCAACTTTGACAATAGATGCCAGCCTGTGGGGCTGGGGTGAAGTGTCAGGAAGAGTTGCTTCAAGGGGCAGTGGTCCAAGGAAGAAATGTTGCCTGCCAATAAATATATTAGAACCTTGGGCCAGATATATGGCATTTATTCAGGCAAAGAATATCCTTCTGACGAATCCAGATGGAATCTGCTCGGACATGCAATGGCAGTGGCGTACCTCAACCATCAGGGAGGATCTCGCAGCCAAAATATAATGAAGAAGGTAAGTCACACTTTAAGGTAGACAGAACTTAGTTGTCCAACCTTGTCCGCAGTACTCATTCCAGCAGTCCTAAACTGGGAAACAGATTTTCTCAGTCAACTCGACATTCAGGAAAACATATGGACTTACATTCCTGTGTCTTAAAAACTCTGCTAGATAATGGGGGTTATCGGAGATACATCTCATGCCATTCTATCAGAACAACAAAGGTTTAGCATACGAGTCAAGAACAAATCCCAGAGAGATCTTGTGAATGACTTGTCAACTTTTGTCTGGTTCATGTGTTTCCACCAATCGCCTTATGATGAAGGGTGATACGGAACGTAAAACAAGGAAGGATGCTGTGATACTAATAGCTCCAGCCTGGTCCAGAAGACATTGATACACAGATCTGCCGAGGATGTCGATGTATGCTCCATTCCTACTCCTTCAATGCTCAGATCTACCGTCTCAGGGTCCTGGTTATCACAAACACCTGCATGGGCTGTCTTTGACGAAGTGACACTCGAGACCTCCGTCTTGAAGGCAAGAGGACTCTCAACAGGTAATAATAATTATTCTCAGAGCAAGGAAAATTTCCTCAGCTCACATTTATCACCAAATATGGCAAGCCTACAGTATGTTCAATGGTGTAGGGATCAAAAAATTGACCCTTGATTTTTCAGAGTTTCCAGAGTCCTAGCATCCTTCAGGCAGGAATACGTAAAGGTTTATGGCTGACTTCCTTGAGAGTACGAGTGTCAGCATTGACTGTATGGTTCCAAAAGAAAATTGTTAACCTACAGGATGTGCACATTTTTTTCCAAGGAATGCGACACATTCAACTTCCTTTTGTTCTTCCTACAGTGCCTTGGGATTTAAGTTAGTCCCAAAGGCCCTTCAGGTTGTCCCATTTGAACCACTTGAAAGATTGAATCTAAAATGGTTGACGGTTAACGTTTTCTTTCTACTGACTTTGCTTCAGTTAGAAGAATTTCAGATTTAAGGGCAATGTTATGTCGTCCTCCATTTCTGAATTTTTATCCTTATAGAGCAGTTCTTCGAACCAAATCGGGGTATCTTCCTAAGGTGGTTTCTAAATTCCATCTTAATGAAGAAATTGTAGTCTCGGTCTTATAGGGGCTGGACTTTGCTGCAGGAGATGCATCGTTGGACGTAATCCATGCCTTAAGGATTTACGTGGATCATACCAGTGCCATCAGTAAGACAGATACTCTCTTAATTCTCTATGAATTTCACAAGAGAGGATGGCCTGCGGATAAGCAGACACTGTTGAAGTGGCTTTGGATGAAAATTTCAGAAGCATATTCTCAAGCTGATCTCCCTGTCTCCGGCTAATGTCTCTGCTCATTCTACTTGTAAGGTAGGCCATTATGGGCAGGACAATGTGCTGTTTCAGCAGAATAGATATGTTCTCCATTTACACATTCTTTAGACATTATGCCTTGATACCTTTGCCTCTCAGGACGCTGAATTCGGGCGAAAGATTCTCATGTCTAATCAGGAGCGCCCCCACCACTATATTGCTTTGGGACATCCCAATTTATCCTGTGGATACCCTGTGGACCCTGCAAGAGAAATATACGTTATAGTAAGAACTTACCGTTGATAACATATTTCTCCTAAGTCCACAGGTTCCACAGGGTTTCGCACCCTGACGCACCTGATTTAAAGGATCCTTTTACTCACTAACCTCTTCCATCTTGTACGGAAGGGTGTGCATGTGTGTTCTTCTCACCTAATTAGGGCTCTACATGATGCTCCTGCCTGGATCTTTGGAAAACAACTGATTTGCCTGAGCCAGGAGGCGGGATATATGGATGGTCCCGTTGCATGCTGGGTGGCCGAAAAGCTTTGACCGTTTGGTGCAAATCTGCTGTCACTCCACTATATCCCAATGTATCCTGTGAAACCTGTGGACTTAGGAGAAATACTGTTATCAATGGTAAGTTCTTACCATAACGTATATATTACAATCACTGGAGGGGGCTGAGTGGTGGTCTTCTCTCCAGCCTGTGGATCAGCTGATGTGTGTGTAGTCAGCTGGGATGCAGTAAATTGCTGGCCAGCCCTTTCACTGCATTCCAGCTTACTGCATACAGCTGATCAGCCGGCCAGAGAGGAGACCACTGCTCACCCCCTCCGGTGATAATTAGCTTTGTTTTATTTATTTCTTACACATACGGGTGCAGGGAAGTTAGGGCAGCAACGGGGCTTAAGGCAGGACCAGCATGAACAGGAGAGGAGGTAGCAGGGACAGGAACAAGGCAGCCGGCAGCAGCAGCCAGGGCGGCGTATGCACAGACACATATTCCTGTATTTTTTTACAAAAAATACAGTGATGTGTTTGTGATGCTGATTCGGAGGGACAGAGCTTTCTCGAAAACTCTGTCCCTGCATGCGATAATTGATACATCCATGTGATTTACTCAATTATCGCATTGAGAGGTTGGGGTGAATTTATCACACCCCATCCGCCTCCTCAGATGCGGCTTGTGATAAATCTGCCCCAAAGACAACCCTCCAAACACACACACACACACACACACACACACACACACACACACACACACACACACACACACACGGCTTAGGCTCTCCCCCCAGCGTTTTCCCCTCTCACTCACATACCCCAGCTATCTCCCCCTCACTCAGACTTCCATATTTACACAGCTCTTCCCTTCTCACAAAGACATTAGTGATGAGCACCGGAAATTTTTCGGGTTTTGTGTTTTGGTTTTGGGTTCGGTTGCGCGGCCGTGTTTTGGGTTCGAACGCGTTTTGGCAAAACCTCACCGATTTTTTTTTGTCGGATTCGGGTGTGTTTTGGATTCGGGTGTTTTTTTCAAAAAACCCTAAAAAACAGCTTAAATCATAGAATTTGGGGGTCATTTTGATCCCAAAGTATTATTAACCTCAATAACCATAATTTCCACTCATTTTCAGTCTATTCTGAACACCTCACACCTCACAATATTATTTTTAGTCCTAAAATTTGCACCGAGGTCGCTGGATGGCTAAGCTAAGCGACCCAAGTGGCCGACACAAACACCTGGCCCATCTAGGAGTGGCACTGCAGTGTCACGCAGGATGGCCCTTCCAAAAAACACTCCCCAAACAGCACATGACGCAAAGAAAAAAAGAGGCGCAATGAGGTAGCTGTGTGAGTAAGCTAAGCGAACCTAGTGGCCGACACAAACACCTGGCCCATCTAGGAGTGGCACTGCAGTGTCACGCAGGATGGCCCTTCCAAAAAACACCCCCCAAACAGCACATGACGCAAAGAAAAATGAAAGAAAAAAGAGGTGCAAGATGGAATTGTCCTTGGGCCCTCCCACCCACCCTTATGTTGTATAAACAGGACATGCACACTTTAACCAACCCATCATTTCAGTGACAGGGTCTGCCACACGACTGTGACTGAAATGACGGGTTGGTTTGGACCCCCACCAAAAAAGAAGCAATTAATCTCTCCTTGCACAAACTGGCTCTACAGAGGCAAGATGTCCACCTCATCATCATCCTCCGATATATCACCGTGTACATCCTCCTCCTCACAGATTATCAATTTGTCCCCACTGGAATCCACCATCTCAGCTCCCTGTGTACTACTTTGTGGAGGCAATTGCTGCTGGTCAATGTCTCCACGGAGGAATTGATTATAATTCATTTTAATGAACATCATCTTCTCCACATTATCTGGATGTAACCTCGTACGCCGATTGCTGACAAGGTGAGCGGCGGCACTAAACACTCTTTCGGAGTACACACTTGTGGGAGGGCAACTTAGGTAGAATAAAGCCAGTTTGTGCAAGGGCCTCCAAATTGCCTCTTTTTCCTGCCAGTATAAGTACGGACTGTCTGACGTGCCTACTTGGATGCGGTCACTCATATAATCCTCCACCATTCTTTCAATGGGGAGAGAATCATATGCAGTGACAGTAGACGACATGTCCGTAATCGTTGTCAGGTCCTTCAGTCCGGACCAGATGTCAGCATCAGCAGTCGCTCCAGACTGCCCTGCATCACCGCCAGCGGGTGGGCTCGGAATTCTGAGCCTTTTCCTCGCACCCCCAGTTGTGGGAGAATGTGAAGGAGGAGATGTTGACAGGTCGCGTTACGCTTGACTTGACAATTTTGTCACCAGCAGTTCTTTGAACCCCAGCAGACTTGTGTCTGCCGGAAAGAGAGATCCAATGTAGGTTTTAAATCTAGGATCGAGCACGGTGGCCAAAATGTAGTGCTCTGATTTCAACAGATTGACCACCCGTGAATCCTTGTTAAGCGAATTAAGGGCTCCATCCACAAGTCCCACATGCCTAGCGGAATCGCTCTGTGTTAGCTCCTCCTTCAATGTCTCCAGCTTCTTCTGCAAAAGCCTGATGAGGGGAATGACCTGACTCAGGCTAGCAGTGTCTGAACTGACTTCACGTGTGGCAAGTTCAAAAGGTTGCAGAACCTTGCACAACGTTGAAATCATTCTCCACTGCGCTTGAGACAGGTGCATTCCACCTCCTATATCGTGCTCAGTTGTATAGGCTTTAATGGCCTTATGCTGCTCCTCCAACCTCTGAAGCATATAGAGGGTTGAATTCCACCTCGTTGCCACTTCTTGCTTCAGATGATGGCAGGGCAGGTTCAGGCGTTTTTGGTGGTGCTCCAGTCTTCTGTACGTGGTGCCTGTACGCCGAAAGTGTCCCGCAATTCTTCTGGCCACCGACAGCATCTCTTGCACGCCCCTCTCGTTTTTTAAATAATTCTGCACCACCAAATTTAAGGTATGTGCAAAACATGGGACGTGCTGGAATTTGCCCATATTTAATGCACACACAATATTGCTGGCGTTGTCCGATGCCACAAATCCACAGGAGAGTCCAATTGGGGTAAGCCATTCTGCGATGATCTTCCTCAGTTGCCGTAAGAGGTTTTTAGCTGTGTGCGTATTCTGGAAAGCGGTGATACAAAGCGTAGCCTGCCTAGGAAAGAGTTGGCGTTTGCGAGATGCTGCTACTGGTGCCTCCGCTGCTGTTCTTGCGGCGGGAGTCCATACATCTACCCAGTGGGCTGTCACAGTCATATAGTCCTGAGCCTTCCCTGCTCCACTTGTCCACATGTCCGTGGTTAAGTGGACATTGGGTACAACTGCATTTTTTAGTACACTGGTGAGTCTTTTTCTGAGGTCTGTGTACATTTTCGGTATCGCCTGCCTAGAGAAATGGAACCTAGATGGTATTTGGTACCGGGGACACAGTACCTCCAACAAGTCTCTAGTTGCCTCTGCAGTAATGATGGATACCGGAACCACGTTTCTCACCGCCCAGGATGCCAAGGCCTCAGTTATCCGCTTTGCAGCAGGATGACTGCTGTGATATTTCATCTTCCTCGCAAAGGACTGTTGGACAGTCAATTGCTTGGTGGAAGTAGTAAAAGTGGGCTTACGAGTACGACTTCCCCTCTGGGATGACCATCGACTCCCAGCAGCAACAACAGCAGCGCCAGCAGCAGTAAGCGTTACACGCAAGGATGCATCAGAGGAATCCCAGGCAGGAGAGGACTCGTCATAATTGCCAGTGACATGGCCTGCAGGACTATTGGCATTCCTGGGGAAGGAGGAAATTGACACTGAGGGAGTTGGTGGGGTGGTTTGCGTGAGCTTGGTTACAAGAGGAAGGGATTTACTGGTCAGTGGACTGCTTCCGCTGTCGCCCAAAGTTTTTGAACTTGTCACTGACTTATGATGAATGCGCTGCAGGTGACGTATAAGGGAGGATGTTCCGAGGTGGTTAACGTCCTTACCCCTACTTATTACAGCTTGACAAAGGCAACACACGGCTTGACAAATGTTGTCCGCATTTCTGTTGAAATACTTCCACACCGAAGAGCTGATTTTTTGGGTATTTTCACCAGGCATGTCAATGGCCCTATTCCTCCCACGGACAACAGGTGTCTCCCCGGGTGCCTGACTTAAACAAACCACCTCACCATCAGAATCCTCCTGGTCAATTTCCTCCCCAGCGCCAGCAACACCCATATCCTCCTCATCCTGGTGTACTTCAACACTGACATCTTCAATCTGACTATCAGGAACTGGACTGCGGGTGCTCCTTCCAGCACTTGCAGGGGGCGTGCAAATGGTGGAAGGCGCATGCTCTTCACGTCCAGTGTTGGGAAGGTCAGGCATCGCAAACGACACAATTGGACTCTCCTTGTGGATTTGTGATTTCGAAGAACGCACAGTTCTTTGCTGTGCTTTTGCCAGCTTGAGTCTTTTCATTTTTCTAGCGAGAGGCTGAGTGCTTCCATCCTCATGTGAAGCTGAACCACTAGCCATGAACATAGGCCAGGGCCTCAGCCGTTCCTTGCCACTCCGTGTGGTAAATGGCATATTGGCAAGTTTACGCTTCTCCTCCGACAATTTTATTTTAGATTTTTGAGTCCTTTTTTTACTGATATTTGGTGTTTTGGATTTTACATGCTCTGTACTATGACATTGGGCATCGGCCTTGGCAGACGACGTTGCTGGCATTTCATCGTCTCGGCCATGACTAGTGGCAGCAGCTTCAGCACGAGGTGGAAGTCGATCTTGATCTTTCCCTATTTTTGGAACCTCAACATTTTTGTTCTCCATATTTTAATAGGCACAACTAAAAGGCACCTCAGGTAAACAATGGAGATGGATGGATACTAGTATACTTATGGATTGACGAGCGACTGCCGACACAGAGGTAGCTACAGCCGTGGACTACCGTACTGCGTCTGCTGCTAATATAGACTGGATGATAATGATATAAAAAAAATATATATATATATATATATATATATATCACTACTGCAGCCGGACAGGTATATATTATATAATGACGGACCTGCTGGACACTGTCAGCTCAGCACTGCAGACTCCTAAAGTAAGCTACTAGTAGTATCAAGAAGATAGAAAAAAAAAAAAACATCACGGGTAGGTGGTATACAATTATGGATGGACTAGTGACTGCCGACACAGAGGTAGCTACAGCCGTGGACTACCATACTGTGTCTGCTGCTAATATAGACTGGATGATAATGATATAAAAAAAATATATATATATATCACTACTGCAGCCGGACAGGTATATATTATATAATGACGGACCTGCTGGACACTGTCAGCTCAGCACTGCAGACTCCTAAAGTAAGCTACTAGTATCAAGAAGATAGAAAAAAAAAAAAAAACACCACGGGTAGGTGGTATACAATTATGGATGGACGAGCGACTGCCGACACAGAGGTAGCTACAGCCGTGGACTACCGTACTGCGTCTGCTGCTAATATAGACTGGATGATAATGATATAAAAAATATATATATATCACTACTGCAGCCGGACAGGTATATATTATATAATGACGGACCTGCTGGACACTGTCAGCAGAATGCGTTTATAGAATAAAAACACCACACGACGAGTGTTTAACTTTTTCATGCAGACAATCACAATATACTGATGGTCAGTGGTCACTGGTCAGTCACACTGGCACTGGCAGTGGCACTCTGGCAGCAAAAGTGTGCACTGTCAAAATATGTACTCCTGCTATAACTGCTCCCCAGTAGAGATGAGCGGGTTCGGTTTCTTTGAATCCGAACCCGCACGAACTTCACTTTTTTTTTCACGGGTCCGAGCGACTCGGATCTTCCCGCCTTGCTCGGTTAACCCGAGCGCGCCCGAACGTCATCATGACGCTGTCGGATTCTCGCGAGACTCGGATTCTATATAAGGAGCCGCGCGTCGCCGCCATTTTCACACGTGCATTGAGATTGATAGGGAGAGGACGTGGCTGGCGTCCTCTCCATTAGAATAGATTAGAAGAGAGAGAGAGAGAGAGAGATTGTGCAGACAGAGTTTACCACAGTGACCAGTGCAGTTGTTGTTAAGTTAACTTTTATTTAATATATCCGTTCTCTGCTATATCCGTTCTCTGCCTGAAAAAAACGATACACAGCAGTCACACAGTGTGACTCAGTCTGTGTGCACTCAGCTCAGCCCAGTGTGCTGCACATCAATGTATAAAAGCTTATAATAATTGTGGGGGAGACTGGGGAGCACTGCAGGTTGTTATAGCAGGAGCCAGGAGTACATAATATTATATTAATTTAAAATTAAACAGTGCACACTTTTGCTGCAGGAGTGCCACTGCCAGTGTGACTAGTGGTGACCAGTGCCTGACCACCAGTATAGTAGTATATTGTTGTATACTATCTCTTTATCAACCAGTCTATATTAGCAGCAGACACAGTACAGTGCGGTAGTTCACGGCTGTGGCTACCTCTGTGTCGGCAGTCGGCAGGCAGTCCGTCCATCCATAATTGAATTATAATATATACCACCTAACCGTGGTTTTTTTTTCATTCTTTATACCGTCATAGTGTCATACTAGTTGTTACGAGTATACTACTATCTCTTTATCAACCAGTGTACAGTGCGGTAGTTCACGGCTGTGGCTACCTCTGTGTCGGCAGTCGGCAGGCAGTCCGTCCATCCATAATTGTATTATAATATATACCACCTAACCGTGGTTTTTTTTTCATTCTTTATACCGTCATAGTGTCATACTAGTTGTTACGAGTATACTACTATCTCTTTATCAACCAGTGTACAGTGCGGTAGTTCACGGCTGTGGCTACCTCTGTGTCGGCAGTCGGCAGGCAGTCCGTCCATCCATAATTGTATTATAATATATACCACCTAACCGTGGTTTTTTTTTCATTCTTTATACCGTCATAGTCAGTCATACTAGTTGTTACGAGTATACTACTATCTCTTTATCAACCAGTGTACAGTGCGGTAGTTCACGGCTGTGGCTACCTCTGTGTCGGCAGTCGGCAGGCAGTCCGTCCATCCATAATTGTATTATAATATATACCACCTAACCGT
Source organism: Pseudophryne corroboree (assembly GCF_028390025.1). Taxonomy (NCBI): domain Eukaryota; kingdom Metazoa; phylum Chordata; class Amphibia; order Anura; family Myobatrachidae; genus Pseudophryne; species Pseudophryne corroboree. The sequence goes on from NC_086446.1 coordinate 666,358,514, forward strand.
GGTTTTTTTTTCATTCTTTATACCGTCATAGTGTCATACTAGTTGTTACGAGTATACTACTATCTCTTTATCAACCAGTGTACAGTGCGGTAGTTCACGGCTGTGGCTACCTCTGTGTCGGCAGTCGGCAGGCAGTCCGTCCATCCATAATTGTATTATAATATATACCACCTAACCGTGGTTTTTTTTTCATTCTTTATACCGTCATAGTGTCATACTAGTTGTTACGAGTATACTACTATCTCTTTATCAACCAGTGTACAGTGCGGTAGTTCACGGCTGTGGCTACCTCTGTGTCGGAACTCGGCAGGCAGTCCGTCCATACATAATTGTATTACAATATATACCACCTAACCGTGGTTTTTTTTTCATTCTTTATACCGTCATAGTCAGTCATACTAGTTGTTACGAGTATACTACTATCTCTTTATCAACCAGTGTACAGTGCGGTAGTTCACGGCTGTGGCTACCTCTGTGTCGGAACTCGGCAGGCAGTCCGTCCATCCATAATTGTATTATTATAATATATACCACCTAACCGTGGTTTTTTTTTCATTCTTTATACCGTCATAGTGTCATACTAGTTGTTACGAGTATACTACTATCTCTTTATCAACCAGTGTACAGTGCGGTAGTTCACGGCTGTGGCTACCTCTGTGTCGGCAGTCGGCAGGCAGTCCGTCCATCCATAATTGTATTATAATATATACCACCTAACCGTGGTTTTTTTTTCATTCTTTATACCGTCATAGTCAGTCATACTAGTTGTTACGAGTATACTACTATCTCTTTATCAACCAGTGTACAGTGCGGTAGTTCACGGCTGTGGCTACCTCTGTGTCGGAACTCGGCAGGCAGTCCGTCCATCCATAATTGTATTACAATATATACCACCTAACCGTGGTTTTTTTTTCATTCTTTATACCGTCATAGTCAGTCATACTAGTTGTTACGAGTATACTACTATCTCTTTATCAACCAGTGTACAGTGCGGTAGTTCACGGCTGTGGCTACCTCTGTGTCGGCACTCGGCAGGCAGTCCGTCCATCCATAATTGTATTACAATATATACCACCTAACCGTGGTTTTTTTATACCACCTAACCGTGGCAGTCCGTCCATAATTGTATACTAGTATCCAATCCATCCATCTCCATTGTTTACCTGAGGTGCCTTTTAGTTCTGCCTATAAAATATGGAGAACAAAAAAGTTGAGGTTCCAAAATTAGGGAAAGATCAAGATCCACTTCCACCTCGTGCTGAAGCTGCTGCCACTAGTCATGGCCGAGACGATGAAATGCCAGCAACGTCGTCTGCCAAGGCCGATGCCCAATGTCATAGTACAGAGCATGTCAAATCCAAAACACCAAATATCAGAAAAAAAAGGACTCCAAAACCTAAAATAAAATTGTCGGAGGAGAAGCGTAAACTTGCCAATATGCCATTTACCACACGGAGTGGCAAGGAACGGCTGAGGCCCTGGCCTATGTTCATGGCTAGTGGTTCAGCTTCACATGAGGATGGAAGCACTCAGCCTCTCGCTAGAAAACTGAAAAGACTCAAGCTGGCAAAAGCACCGCAAAGAACTGTGCGTTCTTTGAAATCCCAAATCCACAAGGAGAGTCCAATTGTGTCGGTTGCGATGCCTGACCTTCCCAACACTGGACGTGAAGAGCATGCGCCTTCCACTATTTGCATGCCCCCTGCAAGTGCTGGAAGGAGCACCCGCAGTCCAGTTCCTGATAGTCAGATTGAAGATGTCAGTGTTGAAGTACACCAGGATGAGGAGGATATGGGTGTTGCTGGCGCTGGGGAGGAAATTGACCAGAAGGATTCTGATGGTGAGGTGGTTTGTTTAAGTCAGGCACCCGGGGAGACACCTGTTGTCCGTGGGAGGAATATGGCCGTTGACATGCCAGGTGAAAATACCAAAAAAATCAGCTCTTCGGTGTGGAGGTATTTCACCAGAAATGCGGACAACAGGTGTCAAGCCGTGTGTTCCCTTTGTCAAGCTGTAATAAGTAGGGGTAAGGACGTTAACCACCTCGGAACATCCTCCCTTATACGTCACCTGCAGCGCATTCATAATAAGTCAGTGACAAGTTCAAAAACTTTGGGTGACAGCGGAAGCAGTCCACTGACCAGTAAATCCCTTCCTCTTGTAACCAAGCTCACGCAAACCACCCCACCAACTCCCTCAGTGTCAATTTCCTCCTTCCCCAGGAATGCCAATAGTCCTGCAGGCCATGTCACTGGCAAGTCTGACGAGTCCTCTCCTGCCTGGGATTCCTCCGATGCATCCTTGCGTGTAACGCCTACTGCTGCTGGCGCTGCTGTTGTTGCCGCTGGGAGTCGATGGTCATCCCAGAGGGGAAGTCGTAAGCCCACTTGTACTACTTCCAGTAAGCAATTGACTGTTCAACAGTCCTTTGCGAGGAAGATGAAATATCACAGCAGTCATCCTACTGCAAAGCGGATAACTGAGTCCTTGACAACTATGTTGGTGTTAGACGTGCGTCCGGTATCCGCCGTTAGTTCACAGGGAACTAGACAATTTATTGAGGCAGTGTGCCCCCGTTACCAAATACCATCTAGGTTCCACTTCTCTAGGCAGGCGATACCGAGAATGTACACGGACGTCAGAAAAAGACTCACCAGTGTCCTAAAAAATGCAGTTGTACCCAATGTCCACTTAACCACGGACATGTGGACAAGTGGAGCAGGGCAGGGTCAGGACTATATGACTGTGACAGCCCACTGGGTAGATGTATGGACTCCCGCCGCAAGAACAGCAGCGGCGGCACCAGTAGCAGCATCTCGCAAACGCCAACTCTTTCCTAGGCAGGCTACGCTTTGTATCACCGCTTTCCAGAATACGCACACAGCTGAAAACCTCTTACGGCAACTGAGGAAGATCATCGCGGAATGGCTTACCCCAATTGGACTCTCCTGTGGATTTGTGGCATCGGACAACGCCAGCAATATTGTGTGTGCATTAAATATGGGCAAATTCCAGCACGTCCCATGTTTTGCACATACCTTGAATTTGGTGGTGCAGAATTTTTTAAAAAACGACAGGGGCGTGCAAGAGATGCTGTCGGTGGCCAGAAAAATTGCGGGACACTTTCGGCGTACAGGCACCACGTACAGAAGACTGGAGCACCACCAAAAACTACTGAACCTGCCCTGCCATCATCTGAAGCAAGAAGTGGTAACGAGGTGGAATTCAACCCTCTATATGCTTCAGAGGTTGGAGGAGCAGCAAAAGGCCATTCAAGCCTATACAATTGAGCACGATATAGGAGATGGAATGCACCTGTCTCAAGTGCAGTGGAGAATGATTTCAACGTTGTGCAAGGTTCTGATGCCCTTTGAACTTGCCACACGTGAAGTCAGTTCAGACACTGCCAGCCTGAGTCAGGTCATTCCCCTCATCAGGCTTTTGCAGAAGAAGCTGGAGGCATTGAAGAAGGAGCTAACACGGAGCGATTCCGCTAGGCATGTGGGACTTGTGGATGCAGCCCTTAATTCGCTTAACAAGGATTCACGGGTGGTCAATCTGTTGAAATCAGAGCACTACATTTTGGCCACCGTGCTCGATCCTAGATTTAAAGCCTACCTTGGATCTCTCTTTCCGGCAGACACAGGTCTGCTGGGGTTGAAAGACCTGCTGGTGACAAAATTGTCAAGTCAAGCGGAACGCGACCTGTCAACATCTCCTCCTTCACATTCTCCCGCAACTGGGGGTGCGAGGAAAAGGCTCAGAATTCCGAGCCCACCCGCTGGCGGTGATGCAGGGCAGTCTGGAGCGACTGCTGATGCTGACATCTGGTCCGGACTGAAGGACCTGACAACGATTACGGACATGTCGTCTACTGTCACTGCATATGATTCTCTCAACATTGATAGAATGGTGGAGGATTATATGAGTGACCGCATCCAAGTAGGCACGTCACACAGTCCGTACTTATACTGGCAGGAAAAAGAGGCAATTTGGAGGCCCTTGCACAAACTGGCTTTATTCTACCTAAGTTGCCCTCCCACAAGTGTGTACTCCGAAAGAGTGTTTAGTGCCGCCGCTCACCTTGTCAGCAATCGGCGTACGAGGTTACATCCAGAAAATGTGGAGAAGATGATGTTCATTAAAATGAATTATAATCAATTCCTCCGCGGAGACATTGACCAGCAGCAATTGCCTCCACAAAGTACACAGGGAGCTGAGATGGTGGATTCCAGTGGGGACGAATTGATAATCTGTGAGGAGGGGGATGTACACGGTGATATATCGGAGGGTGAAGATGAGGTGGACATCTTGCCTCTGTAGAGCCAGTTTGTGCAAGGAGAGATTAATTGCTTCTTTTTTGGGGGGGGTCCAAACCAACCCGTCATATCAGTCACAGTCGTGTGGCAGACCCTGTCACTGAAATGATGGGTTGGTTAAAGTGTGCATGTCCTGTTTTGTTTATACAACATAAGGGTGGGTGGGAGGGCCCAAGGATAATTCCATCTTGCACCTCTTTTTTCTTTTCTTTTTCTTTGCATCATGTGCTGATTGGGGAGGGTTTTTTGGAAGGGACATCCTGCGTGACACTGCAGTGCCACTCCTAGATGGGCCCGGTGTTTGTGTCGGCCACTAGGGTCGCTAATCTTACTCACACAGCTACCTCATTGCGCCTCTTTTTTTCTTTGCGTCATGTGCTGTTTGGGGAGGGTTTTTTGGAAGGGACATCCTGCGTGACACTGCAGTGCCACTCCTAGATGGGCCCGGTGTTTGTGTCGGCCACTAGGGTCGCTAATCTTACTCACACAGTCAGCTACCTCATTGCGCCTCTTTTTTTCTTTGCGTCATGTGCTGTTTGGGGAGGGTTTTTTGGAAGGGCCATCCTGCGTGACACTGCAGTGCCACTCCTAGATGGGCCCGGTGTTTGTGTCGGCCACTAGGGTCGCTAATCTTACTCACACAGCTACCTCATTGCGCCTCTTTTTTTCTTTGCGTCATGTGCTGTTTGGGGAGGGTTTTTTGGAAGGGCCATCCTGCGTGACACTGCAGTGCCACTCCTAGATGGGCCCGGTGTTTGTGTCGGCCACTAGGGTCGCTAATCTTACTCACACAGCTAACTCATTGCGCCTCTTTTTTTCTTTGCGTCATGTGCTGTTTGGGGAGGGTTTTTTGGAAGGGACATCCTGCGTGACACTGCAGTGCCACTCCTAGATGGGCCCGGTGTTTGTGTCGGCCACTAGGGTCGCTTATCTTACTCACACAGCGACCTCGGTGCAAATTTTAGGACTAAAAATAATATTGTGAGGTGTGAGGTATTCAGAATAGACTGAAAATGAGTGTAAATTATGGTTTTTGAGGTTAATAATACTTTGGGATCAAAATGACCCCCAAATTCTATGATTTAAGCTGTTTTTTAGTGTTTTTGGAAAAAAACACCCGAATCCAAAACACACCCGAATCCGACAAAAATAATTCGGTGAGGTTTTGCCAAAACGCGTTCGAACCCAAAACACGGCCGCGGAACCGAACCCAAAACCAAAACACAAAACCCGAAAAATTTCAGGCGCTCATCTCTACTCCCCAGTCTCCCCCACAATTAAGCTGTGTGAGCAGTGAGCACTCAGCACATTCAGATATACAGTATTACATAGATGATGCAGCACACTGAGGGCACACTGAGGCTGAGCACAGATATGGTATGTGACTGTGTCACACTGCTGTGTATCGTTTTTTTTTCAGGCAGAGAACGGATTAAACTGGTGGTCACTGGTCACACTATCAGCAAGTAGTACTCCGTCCTAATATGCTCCCCAAAATTAGTAAATCAAGTGTCACTCTCTACTCTCTCTCTAGTCTACAGTCTAAACGGAGAGGACGCCAGCCACGTCCTCTCCCTATCAATCTCAATGCACGTGTGAAAATGGCGGCGACGCGCGGCTCCTTGTATAGAATCCGAATCTCACGATAGAATTAGAGATGAGCGGGTTCGGTTTCTTTGAATCCGAACCCGCACGAACTTCACTTTTTTTTTCACGGGTCCGAGCGACTCGGATCTTCCCGCCTTGCTCGGTTAACCCGAGCGCGCCCGAACGTCATCATGACGCTGTCGGATTCTCGCGAGGCTCGGATTCTATCGCGAGACTCGGATTCTATATAAGGAGCCGCGCGTCGCCGCCATTTTCACACGTGCATTGAGATTGATAGGGAAAGGACGTGGCTGGCGTCCTCTCCATTTAGATTAGATTTAGAAGAGAGAGAGAGAGAGAGATTGCTGTGATACTGTAGATTAGAAGAGAGTGCAGAGTGCAGACAGAGTTTAGTGACTGACGACCACAGTGACCAGTGACCACCAGAGACAGTGCAGTTGTTTGTTTTATTTAATATATCCGTTCTCTGCCTGAAAAAAACGATACACAGTCACACAGTGACTCAGTCTGTGTGCACTGCTCAGCCCAGTGTGCTGCACATCAATGTATTGTATATAAAGCTTATAATTGTGGGGGAGACTGGGGAGCACTGCAGGTTGTTATAGCAGGAGCCAGGAGTACATGATAAATAATATTATATTAAAATTAAACAGTGCACACTTTTGCTGCAGGAGTGCCACTGCCAGTGTGACTAGTGGTGACCAGTGCCTGACCACCAGTATATTAGTAGTATTGTATACTATCTCTTTATCAACCAGTCAATATTAGCAGCAGACACAGTACAGTGCGGTAGTTCACGGCTGTGGCTACCTCTGTGTCGGCACTCGGCAGGCAGTCCGTCCATCCATAATTGTATTATATACCACCTAACCGTGATTTTTTTTTTCTTTCTTTATACCGTCGTCATAGTCATACTAGTTGTTACGAGTATACTACTATCTCTTTATCAACCAGTGTACAGTGCGGTAGTTCACGGCTGTGGCTACCTCTGTGTCGGAACTCGGCAGGCAGTCCGTCCATCCATAATTGTATTATAATATATACCACCTAACCGTGGTTTTTTTTTCGTTCTTTATACCGTCGTCATACTAGTTGTTACGAGTATACTACTATCTCTTTATCAACCAGTGTACAGTGCGGTAGTTCACGGCTGTGGCTACCTCTGTGTCGGAACTCGGCAGGCAGTCCGTCCATCCATAATTGTATTATAATATATACCACCTAACCGTGGTTTTTTTTTCGTTCTTTATACCGTCGTCATACTAGTTGTTACGAGTATACTACTATCTCTTTATCAACCAGTGTACAGTGCGGTAGTTCACGGCTGTGGCTACCTCTGTGTCGGCACTCGGCAGGCAGTCCGTCCAACCATAATTGTATTATATACCACCTAACCGTGGTTTTTTTTTCATTCTTTATACCGTCGTCATACTAGTTGTTACGAGTATACTACTATCTCTTTATCAACCAGTGTACAGTGCGGTAGTTCACGGCTGTGGCTACCTCTGTGTCGGCACTCGGCAGGCAGTCCGTCCAACCATAATTGTATTATATACCACCTAACCGTGGTTTTTTTTTCATTCTTTATACCGTCGTCATACTAGTTGTTACGAGTATACTACTATCTCTTTATCAACCAGTGTACAGTGCGGTAGTTCACGGCTGTGGCTACCTCTGTGTCGGCACTCGGCAGCCCGTCCATAATTGTATATACCAGTGACCTAACCGTGGTTTTTTTTTCTTTCTTTATACATACATACTAGTTACGAGTATACTATCTCTTTATCAACCAGTCTATATATTAGCAGCAGACACAGTACAGTGCGGTAGTTCACGGCTGTGGCTACCTCTGTGTCGGCACTCGGCAGCCCGTCCATAATTGTATATACCACCTAACCGTGGTTTTTTTTTCTTTCTTTATACATACATACTAGTTACGAGTATACTATCTCTTTATCAACCAGTCTATATATTAGCAGCAGACACAGTACAGTGCGGTAGTTCACGGCTGTGGCTACCTCTGTGTCGGCACTCCGCAGCCCGTCCATAATTGTATATACCAGTGACCTAACCGTGTTTTTTTTTTCTTTCTTTATACATACATACTAGTTACGAGTATACTATCTCTTTATCAACCAGTCTATATATTAGCAGCAGACACAGTACAGTGCGGTAGTTCACGGCTGTGGCTACCTCTGTGTCGGCACTCGGCAGCCCGTCCATAATTGTATATACCAGTGACCTAACCGTGGTTTTTTTTTCTTTCTTTATACATACATACTAGTTACGAGTATACTATCTCTTTATCAACCAGTCTATATATTAGCAGCAGACACAGTACAGTGCGGTAGTTCACGGCTGTGGCTACCTCTGTGTCGGCACTCGGCAGCCCGTCCATAATTGTATATACCAGTGACCTAACCGTGGTTTTTTTTTCTTTCTTTATACATACATACTAGTTACGAGTATACTATCTCTTTATCAACCAGTCTATATATTAGCAGCAGACACAATACAGTGCGGTAGTTCACGGCTGTGGCTACCTCTGTGTCGGCACTCGGCAGCCCGTCCATAATTGTATACTAGTATCCAATCCATCCATCTGCATTGTTTACCTGAGGTGCCTTTTAGTTGTGCCTATTAAAATATGGAGAACAAAAATGTTGAGGTTCCAAAATTAGGGAAAGATCAAGATCCACTTCCACCTCGTGCTGAAGCTGCTGCCACTAGTCATGGCCGAGACGATGAAATGCCAGCAACGTCGTCTGCCAAGGCCGATGCCCAATGGCATAGTACAGAGCATGTCAAAACCAAAACACCAAATATCAGTAAAAAAAGGACTCCAAAACCTAAAATAAAATTGTCGGAGGAGAAGCGTAAACTTGCCAATATGCCATTTACCACACGGAGTGGCAAGGAACGGCTGAGGCCCTGGCCTATGTTCATGGCTAGTGGTTCAGCTTCACATGAGGATGGAAGCACTCAGCCTCTCGCTAGAAAACTGAAAAGACTCAAGCTGGCAAAAGCACCGCAAAGAACTGTGCGTTCTTTGAAATCCCAAATCCACAAGGAGAGTCCAATTGTGTCGGTTGCGATGCCTGACCTTCCCAACACTGGACGTGAAGAGCATGCGCCTTCCACCATTTGCACGCCCCCTGCAAGTGCTGGAAGGAGCACCCGCAGTCCAGTTCCTGATAGTCAGATTGAAGATGTCAGTGTTGAAGTACACCAGGATGAGGAGGATATGGGTGTTGCTGGCGCTGGGGAGGAAATTGACCAGGAGGATTCTGATGGTGAGGTGGTTTGTTTAAGTCAGGCACCCGGGGAGACACCTGTTGTCCGTGGGAGGAATATGGCCGTTGACATGCCAGGTGAAAATACCAAAAAAATCAGCTCTTCGGTGTGGAGGTATTTCACCAGAAATGCGGACAACAGGTGTCAAGCCGTGTGTTCCCTTTGTCAAGCTGTAATAAGTAGGGGTAAGGACGTTAACCACCTCGGAACATCCTCCCTTATACGTCACCTGCAGCGCATTCATAATAAGTCAGTGACAAGTTCAAAAACTTTGGGTGACAGCGGAAGCAGTCCACTGACCAGTAAATCCCTTCCTCTTGTAACCAAGCTCACGCAAACCACCCCACCAACTCCCTCAGTGTCAATTTCCTCCTTCCCCAGGAATGCCAATAGTCCTGCAGGCCATGTCACTGGCAAGTCTGACGAGTCCTCTCCTGCCTGGGATTCCTCCGATGCATCCTTGCGTGTAACGCCTACTGCTGCTGGCGCTGCTGTTGTTGCCGCTGGGAGTCGATGGTCATCCCAGAGGGGAAGTCGTAAGCCCACTTGTACTACTTCCAGTAAGCAATTGACTGTTCAACAGTCCTTTGCGAGGAAGATGAAATATCACAGCAGTCATCCTACTGCAAAGCGGATAACTGAGTCCTTGACAACTATGTTGGTGTTAGACGTGCGTCCGGTATCCGCCGTTAGTTCACAGGGAACTAGACAATTTATTGAGGCAGTGTGCCCCCGTTACCAAATACCATCTAGGTTCCACTTCTCTAGGCAGGCGATACCGAGAATGTACACGGACGTCAGAAAAAGACTCACCAGTGTCCTAAAAAATGCAGTTGTACCCAATGTCCACTTAACCACGGACATGTGGACAAGTGGAGCAGGGCAGGGTCAGGACTATATGACTGTGACAGCCCACTGGGTAGATGTATGGACTCCCGCCGCAAGAACAGCAGCGGCGGCACCAGTAGCAGCATCTCGCAAACGCCAACTCTTTCCTAGGCAGGCTACGCTTTGTATCACCGCTTTCCAGAATACGCACACAGCTGAAAACCTCTTACGGCAACTGAGGAAGATCATCGCGGAATGGCTTACCCCAATTGGACTCTCCTGTGGATTTGTGGCATCGGACAACGCCAGCAATATTGTGTGTGCATTAAATATGGGCAAATTCCAGCACGTCCCATGTTTTGCACATACCTTGAATTTGGTGGTGCAGAATTTTTTAAAAAACGACAGGGGCGTGCAAGAGATGCTGTCGGTGGCCAGAAAAATTGCGGGACACTTTCGGCGTACAGGCACCACGTACAGAAGACTGGAGCACCACCAAAAACTACTGAACCTGCCCTGCCATCATCTGAAGCAAGAAGTGGTAACGAGGTGGAATTCAACCCTCTATATGCTTCAGAGGTTGGAGGAGCAGCAAAAGGCCATTCAAGCCTATACAATTGAGCACGATATAGGAGATGGAATGCACCTGTCTCAAGTGCAGTGGAGAATGATTTCAACGTTGTGCAAGGTTCTGATGCCCTTTGAACTTGCCACACGTGAAGTCAGTTCAGACACTGCCAGCCTGAGTCAGGTCATTCCCCTCATCAGGCTTTTGCAGAAGAAGCTGGAGGCATTGAAGAAGGAGCTAAAAGGGAGCGATTCCGCTAGGCATGTGGGACTTGTGGATGCAGCCCTTAATTCGCTTAACAAGGATTCACGGGTGGTCAATCTGTTGAAATCAGAGCACTACATTTTGGCCACCGTGCTCGATCCTAGATTTAAAGCCTACCTTGGATCTCTCTTTCCGACAGACACAGGTCTGCTGGGGTTGAAAG